>NC_056732.1:1175739927-1175852427 GCF_019279795.1 Protopterus annectens
ATTACTATTATATTACAGGTGGGACATCTTTATTTCAGACTTTATTTCAGACTTGTTTAATTTTTCTGTTTGGATTACAGACTGCATCACACTTTTGTAATCAAGCAATACTTGCAAACCCTCTTACACTGTTACTTGCACATTTTATTACATAGTGACTACACTGCACTCTTTTGCTAACTGTCATACTTATATATTTATTTACAGTTACAGGGAGAGGATTACTGACCTGCCTGGTGGCGCAACCATGCCAGCCTATTGCCATAGGCTCTATGGTTTGCAGAACGGACACCTGCAGCTGTAATATAAATAAAGTAATATTGGAATACACATCTCCATAATATCAGCTAGGTGAATTTCTTACATAAATAATTACATGTAACTTACTCAGTAGTGGGGTGTTGGGCATTTACCGGGCATCCTGGATCCAATGGTTCAGTTGGTCCTGCTTCCGTCTCTTCATGTCCGCATGGTGGTGACGGACCTACTCACCAGTCCTTGGTATCCCTGTGGCACTGGTGAGATCATGAGCCAACCGGTCCCATGCCTCAGCCCTATATGCTCCCCACAGGACCTGGCCCTGCATGAGTTGGGCCTCATGATTGTGGACAAGGAGCCAAACCATATATTTGGACTCCTCAACACCCCACCTCTGTGCTCGAAAGCAACTACCCTCACCTACACCTGACATTCTGGCTGCAAGTCGGTTCTACAATCGGTTATGCTGTGTATTCCTGCCTATGGGGCTTATATATGCCATTTTTCCTGCACTTATGTGTGATTGGCCATTTTGGAATTGTATCAGCTTCACAAAACCTGCTTTGTCATCCTCCTCTTTCTATTCATTCCTATATATATGTTATTACTGCATTTCTAAGTGCAACTGTCATGGCTTAGTGGTTCAGTGCCTTGACTATGGTGCATGGTATCCTGGGTTCGATCCTGGCCACTGCTTTTTATATTTTATGACTGTCTACACAGGCTAGGAGGTGTGTCTGTGTAAAGGCAGTTTTGTTACAGCTTGCTCAACGCTGCCCGTCGGTTAGCTTTTTGGCACGGTGCGCAGCTCCGTGCAAATGGGTTACGCTGGTTTACACGTCATTTGGCTGTCAGCACGCATATTATGCTCAACTCAGCCATGGGCACACAGTTTCTGCGTGTTAAACCACTGCTCACCTACGGGCACTCATTTTACACCTGTTAAACCACTGCTCACCTACGGGCACTCATTTTACACCTGTTAAACCACTGCTCACCTACGGGCACTCATTTTACACCTGTTAAATCACTGCTCCCCTACAGGCAGATGCACTCAACTTGTTAAACTGTAGCTCAGCTATAGGCACATCTGACATTTTTTATTATTTTGTTATCTCACATTTCTTCAAAATATATGTCCCATTTCATTTCATTTTACATAAAATATAATTTTATATGTGTACATATATATCAGGGACTTGTTTCATGCTTATTTCACTAAAAATAAAAATTGAGGTTGGTGGGGCTCGAACCATGACTGCATGCTCTTCAGCCATCGTCTTTACTGCTACGCTATTACTTCTTGGCTTACTTTGCATATTTAGTTCTTATATGCTTTTCCACTGACTGCTAACTGTGGCTAAGCTACGGGCACGCCCGCGCAAACAAGCGCACTCACAGGCAAACATCTTTAACATTTAAAAAAAATTTATAAGATGTTCATGTGTACATTTTATGTTCGTAGTCTGTGGGGGCATGTGTTGTGTTGTATTTATTCACATTTACACGGGCTCTGTCATGGGGGTTTACTTTTGGGACTTTTACTCTTCTGGGGGCGTGTCCGTTTGCAGGGCTCGGCCTACGGACATGCCCCCTACTGTCTTCTACAGACCGTGTAAGCTTTAGGTGTGATTCAGCATGCCCTCATGCATATGCATGCCATTCTGATTTCACACCATTTAACTGCAGCCTCCGTGTAAGCCTTGTAACTCTTACATGGAGGCTTTGTGAATCCTGCCCAATATTTTTTATTTTTGGTAATGACTATTATTTGAAGAAGGTTGGCATGGAAAATAACCTTCTTCACAATGCAAGCATGCGTCCCAACTATACTAAGCGTAATGTAGTGAAAGGGTAAATATTTAGAGTGATCAGACTATGTAATGATGATAAAGAACTCCATAATGCACTTTTAAGTTTGAAGTCAGATTTCTGTGAAAGAGGATATAAAGGTCATATCACTGATCATTATATACATGAGGCATGGAAAGCCAGGGGTGACCACTGCAAACCGTACTATAATGAAAGATTGGCTGGAGACCTGAATAGTACTATAGATACAGGTTTGAATGCCATGAGAGATGATTAAAAATTAAGGATACCTCTAACATTCTCTAGTAACATTAGCTCAGTATGTGATGTTATTACCAGAAATTGCAAACATTCTGTACACTGATACTACCAAACATGCACTGATATCAATGGATATTATACTGATCTTTTATATGCTTTCTTCTAAATGGTGATACTGTGTGATGCAGTTCAAATGTTACTAAGCATGTACAGGCATTTCTGTGCATTTATAATATATATATATATATATATATATATATATATATATATATATATATATATATTTATGTATGTATATAGTTCCCATTTAAATTGTAGACTGAACACAACGTCAACTCACATAACAGCGAGACAACAGCGATGGTTTAAAACATCGAACTCCCAGAACAGCAAATTTTGCCTCTGTGAAACTAACCACTTGACCACCATTGTGACCTTTGCCCTTTTTTCCACTGTAGTATGATCTCAGAGTTGGCATATTTAGGCATATGTAGGTAGGGGGTGTGGAGGGCACAGCCCTCCACTTCAGTGGGTTTAATTTGTGTAGGATATTGTTTTCATCACTGGAATGTCTTCTTTGACATCTGGATCACATTTCTCATGTCCTAGTGGTGTGTATACTTACTGGACTATTGCACAACCTTATTACTCTTTTGTTTCTGCTTTGTACTGTGCTTAGTTATTTGCCTATAGCATGCAGGGCTAGAGGTTCTAATCTGCCTTCCACTTTTACGCTCCTACATTTCCTTGACTTGATTTCATCAGACTTACAGTTGGATGACTTACATTTGCATTGCCAACAGTCTAGTAGATGATGATGTTTGACGTTCATTGTATATTGCAATGATGGCTATCTCAGTTAGTGTTCTCTGACACACACCTACCATCAGTCATACTCCTTTTGGTTTGACTGTCACATAGTCTGCAACATCTCAGCCCTACTTTGTACAATAGTACATAATATATTCCTGTGGTACACCATGGCTGGTATACTTCCCTTCCTTGTTTACCATCATTCCTTCATCCATGTTGTTCAGTCAATGTGTGCGCTGTCTATGTAACTTATACTCACACACACACACACACACACACACACATACACACACACACACACACACACACACACACACACACACACTCACACACACACACACACACACACACTTTTACATACACACACACACACACACACACACACACACACACACACACACATAAATATATATACATTACTGACCTTTATTGTGATACTTGTTATATGTTTGCACTCAAACTTTTCCACACCTCTTCTTTCTGCCTCATTTCCATACCTTCTATTCTCGAAAACAAAAAATAGAGCCAGTTCCCTCCAAAAGAAATATCACCGCTTCCCCTCAGAATCTCCCTCTTCCTTCATCCTTCTTGTGTACTGTACTCCATTTCTTCACCCTCACCCCACCATCCATTTTGCTATCACCCTATTTCCTCGGGTGTGTTTGTTACTTGTCTTCCTCACACGTCACTCACTCATTGGTAACTATTGTAAGCACTGACAATGTGACCATGATTGCCACTTCATCTTAATAAATTAATTTTGGGGAGGGAACTTTTTGTAGATTACAATGGATTCAAAAAATGATAATGGGTGTGTTTATGTCTGTCTGTCTGAGCTTTACAAAGATATGCATAACATATTGTGTATATTTGTCTTTTTTGGGGCTGTTGTTGATGCACATTTGACTTCAGCTATTTTTTCACACATTGCTGGCATGTTGCGTTAAGGTGTATATTTTACACACACATGGATTAGTACTGCACATATATCACTTTATGTATGACATTTCCTTGTGACAGGATTTTACTTTACCTGATTTTAATTGTGCTGGCATTGCAGGTTACTTGTGTCTGCAATTTGCTGAATTATGCTCATTAGACCAGGGCAAATTTACATATAAGTTGGCTTGCTGAAAATTTTGGGTAGAATTCATCACTCTCCACTGAATTCCACAAAGTGTATAGAATCTGGATCCTTTTTCTTTGTTACCAATACTTGCTCAAAATGGCAAACCCTCATTTTCTAATTCTGCAATGCACTGTCACTGGGAAGAATCAGTAGCCGTATTGCTTGCTAACGATACATACTGACAACCCCTCCTTGACAGATTTGGAAACCTGCTATCATAGCGGAACTCAAGGTCATAGTTGTCGATGGAGAAGAGAAATAAGGTGAAGGGTCCATTCCAATTTAACTAATAGTGGCCACAACCAAGGTTGCTGTAGTTGTAAAGAGTCTATCTGCAGAGTAGACATTTATTATTCAGAGGCAAAGAGGACAATTATGACATTTATGTAATTTTGTTTACATTTTCAGATTAACCTAAACATAGTCATATTGATGACTCTCAAATATTACTTCACTGTCTTCTTCACTGCCTGGCAAGCATATTTTTCTACCAACCGCTGCCTCCCTACATTAATTTACTTGCTCTTTCCAGATGAGTAAGTATTTGCTAATGCATTGTACTTTCAATACCCACTTTGTGGAGCACCATGCCTGAACATTGTGGTTATGGCTTGATCAGAAAATCTAAAATATATTTTTGGTAGGATGTGGCCTGTCTCCACTTGAGATGAGTGCATAATTCAAAGAACACACACATTGAGGTATTTATTTTCATTATAAATGATGTAAAGGATACCTGCAGCATGTTTAATTGCACGTAGCTTGGAACTTAAACATTTGCTTCCCCTGTGTGAGCAGTTCAAAGTCACAGATCATGAAGAAAAAATAGTACTTCTATTTAAGAGGCTGTCAGCAGTTGTCACTGAAATGGAGGCCTGCCATAAGATTCCAGGAAGCAGCATGCACAGTTACCCCTAGCTGGTAAAAAGGTCCATTAGCACTCTATGTCAATTCAGCACTTAAGTAAGACTACCAACAACAGACAATGAGATGGAGTGCACTGTAAGGGATGTAACACTAACAGCTGTAATCTAGACAATTTAGAAAATATATGTTGGAGATATAACATCTATGTATCCACCTTCACAGAGATGATCACAGACAAGGAATTGTGGGATTTCTTTATCAAACTCTTTATAGAAATCATGTACCGCCCATAAACAACAAATCCCCACAGTTGTGGGAGTGCGTCAAGTAGGTTCTTCAACAACAAGCCATAGCTCAAGGAAATGATATACCCTTGCATTATTCTAAATAAGAGAATGGCATATTCAAAACACAGATAATCATGGAGGCTTACCCTGGGGTAGACATTAGTTGACTGGTTTAAGATTACTCCAAAGAACTCTATGAGCAAAGAAAACAATACTCTTACATCAAGCAGGAGCTCTGAGTGATGGGCCATAATCTTGTATTAATGTATGCAGTAACTTTTGCACCATGGGCCTTGGCCGGCAAATCATATTATTCAACTCTACAGGAGTGCAATCCTTTTTTTGGAGAAAACACATGTCAATCAACCAAAGGATAGAAAGGCTAATATGAAGACTAATATGTCTAAATGTGAAATGGATAGAATGAAGATACACCAAAGCAGGAAAGAAGTGAAAAAAAAATAATTTTGACTCTACCAGACAGTAGAGTGCATCTTGCTACTACTGATGAGCATCTGAATATACCCTTTTCTTATCATCACAATGGAGATAAGGATATACTGATCGTAAAAGCTACCACACTGCTAAAGACCTGGGCAGTAGAAGAGATATACCCATGGGCTATCAGAGGATTCCAAGCCTGGACAAATGGCAGCCACAGAGATACAAGACCGACTCACAGCAGCTGTTTGTTAACAATTGGCAAAGTATAAGAAGCAGAACATGGTCAAATATTTTCTCAGTGGTAGGCCATCACCATGGCATAGAGGAATAAAGAAGTGAATACAGTCCAGGTGATCCAGGTTTGATTAGCGGCTCAGGCATCTGAGTCTATGGCAGTAAGGGATGGGCTTGCCTCTCCTGCGGGAAGGACCCTCACTTTGGTCTTCTCTGAGTGAAACTGTCATCCATTAAGTGGAGAGTAACCCTCAGAAAAATTCTGGATTGATGTAAGGGAGGGGGCAGAGATAATTCAGTGGTTCATAACATAAAAAAATAATCCTTGCTTCTCACAGAAACAGTTGCTGGCAAGACCACATGGGATGCCCTTAAGTTCCATTCTGTCTCCAGCCTGAAATAAACAGTGTTAATCCAGAAGAAGAAATGAGAGTCTGATATATCTGGTGATGGATGGAGGTACTGGGGTAGAATACTAAAAAGTATGAAGCAACAGGGGGGACAAAAATATTTTTTTAGTGGTATTGGGCAGCTCTGACATAATGGATGAATAGTGTTATATGAAGGTGTGGGTATTGCTATACCAGGGAACACAAACGCATTTACCCAGGTTGTGAAAGGTATTTCAGTCAGTGTCCCAGTCCCTGGAAGAGCACATCATAAAATGACAAAAAAGTCTTGCTCTTTTTAACACAATGTTGCATTAAGAACAGGTGAGACAGTAGATGCATTAGCAAACTCCCGAAGCACTTTACCAGCACAAAGCATGGGGAATTAAAATCCTGCTCCATTACTCAATAGTCTTAATAATATCAGCTTCAGAGTTGAAGTGGACTGCACTTCCTTGCTGCACTGAGCTTGGCCAGACTATAAATATCACCAGTTATACACTACTTTACAAGGGTTATGTGAGAATCATAAGGAAGAAGATGGCTGCTGAGAAGATTATTACTGGTAGTTTTTTTTTTCTTGGCACAGATTAATTCTAGATTTATTTAACAGGTACCAACATTTGAGAAGTTAAGCAAGATAGCTTATTCCCAGCTGCAGTTGCTATGCTGACTGCAATTGTTGCTTACCCTTACATTATTCAGCCTTTGAAATGGTGACTTAGACTCATTGTTGACTAACAATAGTCTCTGAATACATGTAGTCATGCCTCTAAATTTTACCTCATTATGAGGAATATTCCTTACTTTTGTCTTTGAGTATTTAGAAGTTCCATATTCCATGCTCTTCCACACTGAAAAAGTCTGTCATACAGCCACTAAGAATTGTTTTCACTAATATCCATGGTAAATAATAATACATAATATTAGTTCATTATTTTAAACAAGAAACATCTTAATTAAATTGTCATGTATGGCATAGGCAATCATACTAACTATATTGACATAATTTCAGTTGCAAACATTATGCATCACAAACCATATTGACATAATTTTAGTTGCAAACATTATACATCCCTGATAATGTATCCAGCCAATGTTAGTCAAACATTGCATAGCTCATTCAAACCCTGCCTTATTTTAAACCTCGCTCCTCCAATGCATGCATTGTTCCCACAATTATAATTTTTTTTTTGTGTAATTTGCTCCTACTCTTTTTTAAAGATTTAAATTCAGTTTGTTTTATCTCTGTTACTATATTCAGGACTTCTTGTACAGTTGGTTTACACTTTGATTTCCATTTTCTAGTAATTGTTATGTTGGCAGCCACCATAATTAGACTCAGCAAGGTCTATGTCTAAGCACTTCCGATTCTGTAGCATAGCTCAATAAAATAAAATAATTTCCTTAGTTACACCAATTTGCTTACCCAGTATCTCTGACAGAGTAGTCTGCAGGGGATCTTTAATCTGCCACCTCATCTCACTCCCAGAGAATATGTTCCCAATCATCTCTTTCTTCCCCATCACACCTTCAATATTTGCTGTCTACATAAGGAAAAATTCTTTGGAGTCGACTTGAGGCATAAAATACCTTTGCAAACATTTCCAAGCAAAGATCCCAAATCTTCTGGACTTCTTAGCATATTTGGGAGACATATACATATCCCCTCACTGTTTCTTTGTGAATTGCTTATCCAGCCTTTCTTTCCAATCCTCTTTAACCTCCTCTGATTGAAAATTGACTCTTATAGTTATCATGCAATATTCTGTATGCTTTACTAATTATTCCTTTCTTAACAGCAGCTTGTGTCCTAAATTCTACTAAAAATTCTACCAGTGCTGGTCTTTTGCTTAGTATCACCCTATTTATTTCTCTTTGCCTATATTCTGATATCAGTCGTTGATATTAAAAAGTATACATTTTAATTATGCCATGAGCTTCTTGCTGAGTTGCTAGTGATAAGTTCATAGGTTCATAGGTTCATAGGTTCATAGGTTTATACTAGGCTATCTGCCCTAAGCATTTATAAGCCTAGCCCAAAGTTTTGTGGCTTACGCCACCCCTTATATGAAAAAATACTGTGCCCATTAGTTTGTTGTGCCTCTGTCCAGCAGTGACACAGAGATGATTCCCGGGGTAAACCTATGATCTCCCATCCACAGGTCAAGATTTCTCTTGAACAGAGCCAGCGAGGTGCTCTGCCTCACATGGACCGGGATTTTATTCCACAGCATAGGTAGTCTCTGAGTGATAAATCTATCCCTCCAGCACGTCCTATTTATATCGGTGCTAAGGTTTAAGTCACTTGCTCTAGTGGTTTTGGTGGATTTGGATTTTTTGAGGTGGAGCATGTCCATTATTTCCGGGTTGGACATGGCCTTGTATGTCAGGCACATGTCACCTCTGAGCAAATGGTATGTGACTGAATAGAGCTGGAGTTTCTTCAATCTGGCAGCATATGACAGATTTTGGAGTCCCTTTATCCTTTTGGTGAGGAACTTTTGGGATCTCTCCAATTGCTGCAGATGTCGGGTGAGATACATCCCGAATGGGGCATTGTACTCGATCATTGGTCTGATAAATGAAGAGTACAGGGGAACAATGACTTCACTAGATCTGGATGTGAATCCCTTCATGATCAGGTGGGCAATGTAGAAGGTCTTTCTAACCACTTTAGCAATGTGAGTGTCAAAAGAAAGGCCACTGTCAACCTGGGTCCCCAGGTCCCTGATAACCTCTTCTGTGCTTAGTGGATTGCCACCTATATGGTAGCTTGGGGTTACCTTGTTTTTCCCGAAGGGTATGACTATACATTTTTTAGTGTTTAACTTCAGGCCATGGCTCTGGCACCAGCTATCTGTTTCCGTGAGTCCCTTCTGAAGGATATCCGTGTCCGATGCACTTTCCACTATGGCGCCCAGTTTGCAGTCGTCTGCAAACTTTGTCAACAAAGTCCTCCCATGTTGGCCTGTACTTCTGAGAAGTAGATGCCGAACAATAGGGGCCAAGGACCGAGCCCTGTGGGACACCACTTGTGACCGGCTTGGAGTCTGACATGGCGCCAGCAACTCTAACCCTGTGGGTTCTGTCCTTAAGCCAGTTTGCAACCCATCTTGTGACATATGGGTTTACATTTAAGCTGGTAAGTTTTTCTACAATACCCGAGTGGGGTATTGTGTCAAAAGCCTTTGCAAGGTCAAGGTAGGCTGTATGGACTGCCTTTCCCTCATCAATGGCCTTGGTGACTATTTGAAGAGGTCGACCAAGTTCAAAGGCATGATCTGCCCTTGACGAAGCCAAACTGGGTCGTGTCCAATGTCTGCAAGTCCTATATCTTTGTTTATGAGCTCCATTATGATCCTCTCCATAGCTTTGCAGACTAGACTTGTTAAGCTTATGGGGCGGTAATTACCAGGGTCCGTAGAGGCACCGCCTTTGTGGAGTGGGACCACAGTTGCCGTACGCCACTCCTTGGGCACATATCCTGTGGTAAGGCTGAGATTAAACAGCTGCCTTATGTGCGGGTTTAATTCCTCATTTAGCTCATGTAGCACACAGCCGGGGACACCATCCGGTCCCATTGATGCTGTGTTTTTAGCTTTAGAGAGAGCAGCTTTCACCTGCGCATTTGAGATGTCTGGGAGGCTACACTCCACTGGGATAGTTATCTCTCCTTTAAGGGGGGAGAGGGGGGTGAAATTTGCACTGAACCTGTCTGCCAGTATATTGGCAATGTCTGTGGGTTCAGTGATTTTTGTATCATTTTGGACTAATTCTGAGTATATCTGGAAGTTTCCACCCAGGTTCCTAACATAGCTGAAAAAGGCCTTATGATTGTCCTTTGAATCCATGGCAATTTTTCTCTCAAAATTGGCCTTAGTTGATTTTATGAGTGCTCGTATTTTTTTATTAATAATGATCAGGGGTGACTTCCCTTTTATGGATTTTGTTCTATCATGTACTAGCTTTCTCCTCTTATTGTAAAATTTGTTAATGGCTGGGGTCCACCAGACTGGACGTTTGCCCTTTGTGGAAAGAGTCTTGGTTTTATTTGGGATTGTCTGATTCATGCAGTCCTGGAGGTGTTCATAGAAGGCATTTGTAAGGGCTTCCGCAGCTTGGGTTGTGGTTTCCACTGGCACAGGGGCCTTGAAGGATACCGCTTCAGTCTTGAGTAGTGTGAAGTTTGCTTTAGAGAAGTTCTTCACTGTGGTCTTTTTTGTTTGGGGTGGGGGCGGGATGTGGATTTCCAGTGAGATTAGTTTATGATCAGATCTCACCAATGAGGGATATACTTCTGGTGTGGAGCATTTTGTCCCCATGTTTGTGATAATGAGATCTAGTATATTTTCTCCTCTCGTGGGAACAGTGACTAGCTGTTCCATGGCATTTGAATTTATGAACTCCAGGAATCATTGGGCTAGAAAGTTAGGGCTTGAGTAATGTTCCCAGTCTATATTCGGGTAGTTGAAGTCACCCAATATGATGGTGTTTGGAGATACATTTATACCCTCCAGTGTCTTCAGGAAGGCTGTGTGGGGTTCCTGAGTTTGAGAGGGTGGTCTGTAGCATGCTACAATTTGTAGAGCAGTTTTGCCTATGGTTAGTTGCACCTGGATGGTTTCTGAAGCTTCGTGCGTTGCCACCAACCTGGAGGTGTGGGTATCCTTTATGAATATGGATACACCCCTCCTTTTGTGGTGTGGCCGGGTTTTGGGGCGGAATGCATGATATGAGGTAAAACCTAATAGTGCCGGGGTGCTCTCAGGAGCCTTGAACCAGGTTTCAGTTACAGCACAGACATTGATGTTCTCCATACTGAGAAGGGCCTCGAGTGTGTGCATTTTGAGATTTAGACTTCTGGCATTGAGCAACATTACCCTCAGTTTCTTCCCATTTTTGTTTTCTAGGGTGGTAGGTTTAGAATTTGAGCCTTGCCTAAAAAGGCACTATGGGGTGGCAAGAGCCTTAGCCAATATCCGGAATCCCAGGGGTGACAGGTGCAAGCCGTCCCTTGCGAAGCAGCATGGCTTGTCAAGCATGTCATCCCAGGCAGACAGACACTGGATCCCCTTTGAATGACACCAGACATTAAGCCAATTGTTAAAGCTGATCATCTTGTCTCTATATTGTGGCATCATTCTTGGTGAAGGAAGGATACTGCTCAGGGTCAGGGTCATACCTGCCTGCGCTACATAATCAGAGAGCTCCTCTATGTCTCTTTTCATGTAGTCCAGGGAGGTGCGTCCCAGGTCGTCCACACCAGCATGGACAATGACTGTGTCATATTTGTACTTGCCGTGGAGTTACCAGTGCTTGTGTTATGTGGCGGATTCTAGCACCCGATGGGCAGCTTACTGTGACCCTCCCCTTGTTCCGCCTGGTGAGTGGGGCGTCAGTGTGCCTGACTATGGAGTCACCTATGACAAGTATGTTTGGTGTTGTATTTGGCCTTAAGGGCTGTGACTGCTTTGCACACTGATTTTGTGGTTTATGTGTTGCTTGTGGGGTGTCTTGAGGTAGCAGTTGTTTGGGTGTCTGCTTTGGAGGCCTCTGATGTTTAGGTAAATTTTACTCAGAGCCTCGAGTATGTCTTTGTGTGTTTATGTGTTTGATTCAGTGGTGTGGTAGCATTATGTGAGGCTGGTTTTGTGGTGTGTGTAGTTGCCTTCTCCTCCTGTCTGGTCTTTCCAGTCCTGAGTTGAGAGAGCTCAGCCTCCAGTTTGGCTAAATAGCTGCATCTCTCGCAAGTATTTGTGTTATGTGGGAGGAGGAGAGGGTTGTCTGTGTATGAGGCAGTTATAACATTGCCTCAAGATTCCCAGATTCACCAGCTGGACCGGAGAGGAGATTGACAACTGACCTTTGGACATGCTAGAATAATACTGGGAATTCCTTAATAATTGAAAACAAGGGCCAGTGGGGAGTGAGGGTGTAGTGCTTTTAATTTTTAGTGCTGACATATAATTGCTTTAGTGAGCAAGTGCCAGGTAACTTGAGTGCAATGTGTTACAAGTAACTAAATGCAAAAACGGCAAACAGCAACTTTCTTTCAAGTGAAACAAGGAAATAAGTACAGTAAGCAATGCAGATATCACTAGTGATCCACATATTATGTGTATCATTGCCACACTTTGTGGAAACCTATCAGTAGATCAACAAATATTCATTTCATAAATGCCAATCAGTCAAAGTAATTTGGTCAAAACAACTTTCAACAACAGTGGAGTTTTTTTTCTCCACTGATGTGCAACCTTGGAGTGATTATATGGAAGTCAGAGGGAATATGGAGAGTGTTCCCTCATACAGGGGTGTAGGGGGCCTTTGAGGTTCACTGAAAGTTATTTTGATAGTTTTTTGATCAATGTAGATTGCATTGTAATATGTTCTGTGCTGTTTGATACTGAAAAGGACTGCCACACATCATGGTACATATTCATTAAGATTTTTTTTAATTATATTCATGACAAATAATATTGAATCATATTAACTCATCAAATACATTTTTAGGAGTATAAACTACATATTTAACCATGCTGTGAGCTTCTTTCATAGCTGTTAGTGGTAAGAATTCTATGACCCACACTTTGCCTTTTTTTCCATATTATGAGAGGTTGTGTGGTGTTCTATATTTTAAAGATGTGAGGTGAATTATGGCTATAGTTTCTTTAACTGTTTTGCATCCTGGTCAAATGAATGATATGGAGATACCTTGGTAATGTCAAACCACTTTAAAATGTCTAAATGTGAACAAGTCTCTGGAGAAAATTTTAATAAACACTCATAGTTTAAACAACTAAGATCATGATGTGTGATCTCAATCATCCAACCTCTAACTACTTATAAAAATATTCTGTTGAGGCTTGTTCACATTCAAGACAGTTACAGCAACATTCAAAACATCATAACTGCATCATTAAAAATCTCCCAAAAAATAACAAAACCCTCAAGAAGGTTATTATGATCACACAGTCCCTTTGTGTGCTGCTCCAAACCATTTAAAACTAATTATTTTGTAGGTGTTATTACAAAAGAGCAGTAACCAGCTACTAGGAGTTCCAGTTTGCTGCATTAGTTTGATATAGCTTTGTCTTTCTCCATGGTGGGATTTCTTTAGGCACTGGAAACTGTATTAACAAAACTGGAGTCATGTATGATTGTCACTGATTCTCAGCTTTTTAAACATACATAAAATGGGGAACCTGTCAATAGATCAACAATAGATTCTCAGCCTTCTTGCTTTGCAAAGTAACATTGCTGAAAGCATTTTTTAGCAAAAGTGAAGGTTTCCATTTTCTTATAGTGCTTGTATACTCGCAAAACAAAGTAGCCAAACTGCAGGATTTGCCTAAGGTTGCCAGTCTGTAGTCCTACAACTACTAACAAGCCATTCTCCACATTATTCCACTGTTTCTAAAACTATTTGTATAATCCAGGAGCTGCTTCCTTGTTTCAGCTTAAAAAACACTTTTAACACACGTTAATTGTTATTAGTATTCACTAGTGTCTGCAACTGGAAGATGTGTATATGTGTGTGTGTCTGTTTTGTCATGAATGTTGCTAAAATGTGCTGTATTTCTTAAAATTCTACCATTCAGTTTATATCCTTACAATGCAGCAAAGTGCAAAACAGTTACAGCATTCTGTTCTTGAATGTGGGACCAGTTTTTCTATTCTCTTTTTACCGAGTCATACATCTTATTAAGCATTACATTTCCTCACTTCTGTTTTATTGCTAGACCCCCCCATTGTGAGGGCATTTTTTATCATGTATTCTATGCTTTATTGGTACTTTTTTTTGTGTCATGTTTCTTACATGCCCACTACCTAGCCACTGTGGCACTATTGTACCCTGGCAAGATATGGAAGCTGGATCCACCACTGGTTGAATGGCACATCCTGATGAAGTAGATCTGTAGAGAAGAAAAGAAATGAACAACTGTCCAGTGAAAATGTCAAAATAGTATAGGAACTGATAAGTCTTGCAGATTCTGCCAACTTTATAAAAGGAGATAATCTTTTGAAAGGCTACAAGACAGTTTACTAATAGTCATATTAGGGCAAGAGGGTCAATAACTGTTTTCAGACAATTCAAGGCAAGTGCTAATTCTAATAATGTCATGTAAGCTCACAAATGACTTGTTCCTCTGAACAGGGCTGAGCTGGTCGAAGCTGCTGTGGGGTCCATTCTGGAACATTTTGGTGAGGCCTCTCCAGTGACCCCATCTAATACACCAACCCCACCCCCCTCCACCTGCTTGCTTCCTGGACTTAAGACAATTTCAGATTAGGTATCAGGGACATATATATATATATATATATATATATATATATATATATATATATATATATATATATATATATATATATAGGGTCCCCTTCACATGGTCGACATTTCATAAAGTCGAAGAACCATATGGCCGAAATCATATGATCAACTTTTGAAACTTTGACCATGTGGAACGGGCATCTCTGTACAGTGTGGAATGGACATATTTCCATCTTCCACAGTGTAGTGCGATCTCAGAGTTGGTATATTTAAGTTCCAGGGGTGTGTGGGGGTGGAGTCCCCCATGGGGGGTGTTGTGTGTTTTTTTTTTTTTTTTTACATGGTCGACATTTCAAAAGTTGATCATATGGTCTCAGTCATATGGTTTTTGACTTTATGAAATATTGATCATGTAAAGTAGACCCATATATATATATATATATATATATATATAGATATATATATATATATATATATATATATATATATATATATATATATATATATAAATGTAATGTGTTAAAAATGAAATACTTTTTATTATTATGTATTATGTCATAAAACATGTTAAAACAGAAGTAAAGTATTAGTTCCTCTCTCAGGGTCTGCTTAACCCACCCCGGAACACTATAAGCAGCCAATATGATGGGTCACTGAAACCCTATGTCTCCATTGTGCTTCATCAAGTGAGTGCCTCCTTGCTTACCTGCAAAAATATCCCAAAACTTCTGTATTACTTCCCAGATACTTGAGCCTGCGGGTAGGAGATTGCTTCACACTTCTGCCTTACATTTCCACACACACACACACACACACACACATTTTTTTTTACTTTTTTCTCTTTTCTTTCTCCCTCCTTTTCTTCTTCCCTTTATTTGAATCAGACCTTACTCTCATTGACATCCCATATCCAGCAACTGCACATACTATACTTTGCTGTCTGTATATTTGTTTTCCATAGAAACATTATAGTATCTGATGTTGCAATAGTATGCAGGTACTTGTCTTACCTGTTTTATTGATTAAAGTTTTGTGCCACATCTACATATGTATGTGATTATTTATGCTACACATTATCCTGACTTGTACATCTCTCTATGCATGATCTTGCGTTACCACTGTTGCACTGATACTGATTTAAGTTTGCTATTTCTTTGGTTGTATTTCTGCTATGCTGAGCCTGAAAATGGTCTTGTGGAACAGTGCTCTGTCTTGGTTAATGTACTTTAAATAAAATAACTACCTTGGTAAGTGCCCCAAATTCATACACTATCATTGGGTGGTGTATATAACACTGAATAGACCGTGCTACTATGAATCAGGCTAATTTTGAAACATGAATTCGGTAAAATCTGACTCATTACAGTTTCCGCTTTTGCTTTCTATGCCCAATGTCTGCTGATGCCATGAAGTACTGGCCAAATGGGTCAGTAGGGATGTGCTCATGTCAGAAGACTGAGGCCACAGAAAGAGAATGAAAATGTAATAACCTTTATTATGTATTCATATCTTATAGGTTCGTAGGTCCATAGAATGATATTAGGCTATTGGCCTGGAGGCCCTTATAAGCCTAGCCAAGAATTCACCCATGTTCCCTCAAAGTCAGCACCTGTTTCCCTTGTCCAGCAGGAACACAGGTGGGATCCCAAAGGTACATTTTCTGTTTCTCATCCAGTTGTCCAGGTTCCTCTTAAAGAGGGCTAGAGAGGTACTCTGCTTGACATGAACAGGGAGTCTATTCCACAGACAGGGGAGTCTTTGGGACACAAATCTATCCTGCCAACAAGTTCTATTAATGTCACAGACCAGGTTAAGGCCTTGCATGCGGGTTGTATGAGTGGAGTTTGACTTATGGGTATGCAGCAACTCAATCAAGGCTGGGTCTGAAATGGCCTTGTATGCCAGACACAGGTCACCTCTGAGTAGTCTGTATGAGACTGAGTAGAGGGACAGGGCTTTTAGCCTATCTGTATAGGATAGGTGTTTGAGACCCTGGATTTTCCTGGTCGGGAACCTCTGTTGTCTCTCTAACTTCTGCATGTGCTTGGCAAGGTACATTCCGAAAGGGCCATTGTACTCAATAATGGATCTGATAAGGGAGGAGTGCAAGGATGTTATAACCTCCTTGTTCCTGGATGAAATACCCTTATTTATGAAGTAGGCCGTGTAGAAAACCTCATGTACAATGGAGGCAATGTGGTGGTCAAAAGTCAGGTTGCTATCAACCTGGATGCCCAAGTCCCTCACGACTATTACCTTTTTCTTCCATCATGATCTTTCGATCATCTCCTACAGTTGCCCTGAATGGTTACAGTTTGATATCTAATTAATTCCCATACATTATTAGTTAGTGTGTTTCCACAAAAATCATACAGAACTGTTGAACTTCCTCAAAATGCTCAGCAATAATAGAAGTCATAATCTCAGGCCTTACATATAACTGTTTCTGAATAACTGTTTTATTTATTTATTTGTTAAATTGGGTAGGTGGAGTAATACATGCAAATCTTTTTCAGAAACAGCCCAAGTTACAAGGGCAAAAGTAAGGATTACTTTCTCAGTATACATGCATGGATAGGTTTACCTTTGAAACGTTGAAAATCATGTTGTCGATCGGCCAGTTGGGCAAACTGAAATGCCTAATTCTGATTGTCGAACATCATGACAGTTCAAAACTCAGCAAATCGAACAGCAGATTTGCTGAGTTTCGAACTCTGATGTTGAACACACAATGTAACGCAGGGAGGAAAGCACCCCTGCACCCCCTACACCCCCCTACTTTAATATTCTAACTCCGAGGTCACACTACAGTGGGGAAAGGGTCCATTTCTCGATCCTCACTATAGTGCACTCCGCACCCAAAATGCCGAAACTACAATGAACGAATGTCACTGTGCATTTGCTCATTGCACATTCGATGCATTTTTTTTTCAGCTATCCGAAAACTTGAAAACGTCCTTTCACACAATCCACTTTCATATATGTGCATTATACACATATAAAGGTAAACAGCATGGATAATTAATAGCAGTCACTAAGTATCATGATTTGGCAGGTGAGAGAAAATCAATATGTCATATGGAAACCCACATTGATGTAAGGAAATCATGTAAAACCCCTCAGTTTGTTCACCTTTCTATAACATACTTCTCCTTAAAAATGTTTTCCCAATCCATTCCTGCCATTTTATAGCTTTATCTTTTTGTTTGCTCACTCCTGACTCTAAAGCTGAGATAGTCCTGCAGTGCATTTATGAATTCAGCTGTTTCTGCTACTGTTTTTCCAGTTACTGCCAAGTGATTCAGTTTTTCTGTCTATCTCTGCTTTCCACCACTATTTTTCTCTTATCTGTGACTACAATAATTTCTCATGGTACTGTTAAATTTGTAACCTTCTATCTGAAGTCTTAGCGATCAGAAGCAGAGCAGTACCTGGCTCATCTAGCACCTGGTGCTGGTACCTGAGGTTCCACCCCACCCCCACTTCAGCTCTTCAAGAGAAGAGCAAAGCAAGGTTTTGGATTACTGTAGAAAGCTGATTAGGACATTGGCTTCTACACCAGCCACATCCATGGCTTCCTCAACTCTTTGCATGAAGAGCAAAACAAAATAAAAAAAAAGACTTTTGCTTTTAATGTAGAAAGTTGATTGGTAACAGTCAGTTTCCTTACATTACATTTACACCCCCAGTTCATCAATGGAAGATAAAAAAATAATAAAAAAGAACTTAACTATACAAAGTGCTTATAGATTCAGAGGTAAGCTCTAGGCAGCAGACAGCAAAGCATTTCAAGCCTAGCCAAAAAAAAAAAAAAAAAAAAAAAGAAAACTATTAAAAAATTTACCTCTGCCCTCAAGAGAGTGAAATAAGATGGACCAGGAGAGAATCTAAGTCTGCCTTCCAATTTAAGGTTAACCTAGAAGGTGGCAAGGGTGATACTCAGCTTGACATGTAATGGCAGTTTTTTTCAGAGATGAGAGATATACTGGGGCATGTATCTATTATGCTAACATGTCTTATTTATCTGCTGATGAAGGTTTAGTTAATTTAAACAAGTATTCGATGCACTATTAGTTCTACAAGTGGATAGGAGATCAAACAGGGTTTGGATCTTTCATGGCACAAATGGTTAGACATAGATGTCTATGGAGGAGTTTGTAAGGGACTGAGTATAGAGAAAGGGCTGCTATTCTCTCCTGTTTTTTGAGGCCACTTATCTTTTAAGTTGAATCTCTGAAGTGTCCCAGTTGTGTGATATATTTAAATAAATGCATGCCAAAAGATGCATTATATTCAATAATGGGTCTGATAAGATACAATAAAGGGGAATTAAGACTTCCTTGGATGTTGTGGGGATGTCTTTGTAAATTAGATAGGCCAGAAAAAAGGCTTTCCAAACTACTATGGAAAGGTGATTGCAGTAGTGGCAGAACTGAGAATTCTGCTGCAGGATTTCTGCTTCAGTACTTTTTATAGCTGCATATACTTGCTTAAGTTTCATTCCATTGCCTTTCTGCTTAACTTGATAATGGTATCTCCCTTGTTCTTTGAGTCTGTCACAGTCCCCATTGACACATTACGCTAAACATTTATGAAATTCTAACCACAGGACTTGAGCTCCAGTTCTGCAATATTTCGCACAGAGCTATATCCACACAATGTCTTTTGTTCAAGACTCAGAGAAGTGTGAGATCCAGGCTGTTCATCAAAATGGAAGGATAACAAAGCATTTTTATTTAAATTCTGCCCTTAAATATTTTAAGTTGTATTTATAGTGACACTTCTCTGCTTTTTGGCCCTGGTTTAGCCAAAAAAAGTTATCTGATTGCATTTTTTTCTGGGACGTTAGTCTTGTAGCTTCATTTGCAGTTGTTTGAACATTGTGTACTACTGCAAGATTTTAGAATTGTTTACACATTATGCTGTACTTTTCCATAAGTGGACTTGCATGTAAAAGGTAGCTTTTGTATTTTGAACCCCAGTCTGGGGCCTCATTTATTTAGCTTCTTTCACAGTATTGGCAGGACTGTGAGCTGCTTCCAGACTCATGCCTTATTTAGTCATTAGTTAGAGCATTACTAGTAAAAATATACATAGTCTGATGCCTTAGTCAGTGATGAAATTGCTGTAGTGGCAGTATTGCAAATTTTGATCCAGGATTTGTGCTTTAAGATTTTTTAGTAGCTGTATATACCTGCTTAAAGCTGCATTCCGGTGCCTTTTTGGTTACCTTGCTGCTTTTTCCCCTGTTCTTTGAGTCTGTCACAGTCTCCTCTGATATGTTGGGGACGCACATACACATTTTCACTTGAGTCAAAAATCTTGCATACAAACAAGGTTGCCAAGAACACACAAACACACACACACACACACACACACACACACACACACACACACACACACACACACACACACACACACACACACACATACACACAACATCCACCAGATATAGTGTCCACCACACATATACAGACCTATGCTGAGGTATTGAAAAGCAATCTTCCCAAATATCAAAGGACTCCTAAGTCTATAAATGGCAATGACTACCCTCAGCAATCTGTAAGGCACTCATCAAAAGCAACACCAAATATCACATATTACCCTACCCAAGTGGAGCCCCAAGAACAAAGCCCATACTGAGAGCCAACACATTACTTAGGAATCTTGTCATAGGGGACCCCATTGTATGACACGCTGATGTCCCACTCACGAGACTGAACAAGGAGAAGATAATGGTTATAGGTTCATAAGTAAGTACTAGGCTATCTGCCCAAGGGCATTTATAAGCCTAGCCAGAGTGTGTTGGCTTTTGCCACCCTCTTAGATTAGTTCCCTGTGCCTCTGACCAGCAGAGCCATTAGTTCCCTGCACCTCTGTCCAGCAGAGCCACTGCAGTGATCCCCGGGGTACATTTTCTGTTTCCCATCCACCCGTCAAGGTTTCTCTTGAAGAGTGCTAGTGAGGGGCTCTGCCTGATGTATATTGGAATCTTGTTCCAAAGCATGGGGAGTCTCTGGGTCAGGAATCTATCCCTCCAGCATGTCCTATTTATCATTGTGGCAAGGTTTATATCCCTAGAGCGGTTGGCTTTCAGGGATTTGTTTTTTTTAGATGGAGCATAGCTGTCAATTCTGGGTTGGACATGGCCTTGTATGAGTAAGCTGTATGTAACCGAGTACAGCTGGAGTTTTGTTAGTCGGGCTGCATAGGTCATCTGTTTGAGGCCAGTAATCCTCTTGGTGAGGTAGTTTTGTGGTCTTTCCAGCTGTTGCAGGTGTCTTGTAAGGTACAACCCAAATGGGGTGTTGTATTCTATAATGGGTCTAATAAGTAATGAGTAGAGAGGCACAATAGCCTCCTTTGTTTTGGATGCAAACCCTTTTGAGATTAGGTGGGCCATGTAGAAGGATTTTCTAACCACCTTGGCAATATGATTATCAAAGGAGAGATTGCTATCTACTTGGGTCCCTAGATCCCTTATTACTTTCTCTGTATTTAGGGGACTACCACCTATGTGGTAGTTTGTGGGTACTCTATTTTTTCCAAAGGGGATGACTATGCACTTTTTTGGCATTCAGCTTGAGGCCATGATTATGACACCAGGTATCCATCTCAGTGAGACCCTTCTGGAGGGTGTCTGTATCAACCAGATAATCACTTATGTCCCCTAGTTTGTAGTTGCCTGTGAACTTGGTCAGCCAAAGTCCTCCTGTGCTTGCCTGTACCTCTGAGAAGTATATACTGAACAGGAGGGGTTCTAGGACTGAGCCCTGGGGGACGCCACTTGTAACTGGTTTAGAGTGGGATCTAGAGTCTGAAACTCTCACTGTGTGGGTTCTGTCTGTGAACCAATTTGCAACCCATCTTGTGATGTAGGGATTAATGTTCAGGTTGGTGAGTTTGTCTATAATACCAGAATGTGGAATGGTGTCAAAAGCCTTTGCGAGGTCTAAGTAGGCTGTGTGGACCTCCTTACTCTCATATATTGCCTTGGTAACTGTCTCAAAGAAGTCCATGAGATTTAAGAGGCATGATATGCCCGTAACAAAGCCAACCTGGGTGGGGTCCAAAGTTTGTAGGTTCCCAGTGTCTCTGTTAATGAGTTCCATGATGATGCGCTCCATAGACTTGCAGACCAGGCTAGTCAAGCTTATAGGGCGATAGTTCTCGGGGTCCTTTGCGGCGCCACCTTTGTGGAGTGAGATAACTATTGCTGTGTGCCACTCTGTGGGTATGTAGCCTGTAGAGAGGCTGAGTTTGAACAGTGTGTTTAGGTGAGGGGTTAATTCATTTTGGAGCTCTTGTAGGACACAGCCTAGTACACTGTCCAGTCCCATTGAGGCTGTGTTTTTGGCTTTGGACAGGGCTGTTTTAACCTGTGTGTCAGTGATTGCTGGGGACTTACATTCTTCTGGTATAGTTATGGGCTCTTTAGTGGTGAGAGGGGTGTGAAGTTTGCACTGAACCTGTCTGCCAAAATGTTGGCAATATCAGTCAGTTCAGTGTATTGTGTGCCATTCTGCACCAACTCAGAGCAGATCTGAGAGTTTCTACTTAGGTTCTTGACATAGCTAAAAAATGCTTTGTGGTTATCTTTGGAGTCCTTGTCAATTTTTCTTTCGAAGCTAGCCTTG
Source organism: Protopterus annectens (assembly GCF_019279795.1). NCBI lineage: Eukaryota > Metazoa > Chordata > Ceratodontiformes > Protopteridae > Protopterus > Protopterus annectens. Next base: position 1,175,762,331 of record NC_056732.1, read on the forward strand.
GATGATTTAATGAAGGATCATAGTTTCTTGCTGATACTGATCAAGGATGTCTTTCCTTCTAGGGATTTTACTCTTATCTGTACTAGTTTCCTCCCTCTATTGTAGAACCTGTTTATGGCAGGGGTCCACCAGAGTGGTTTCCTTTTCTTGGAGGAATGATTCTTGGTTTTACCTGGGATAGCAGGATCCATGCATTCCTGCATATGATCAGAGAGGGCCTTTGTATAGGTTTCAGCAGCTTGGACAGCATTGTCCATTGACGTGGGGGCTGTGAACCTTTCCACCTCAGTCTTAAGCAACCTGAAGTTTGCTTTGGAAAAGTTTTTCACAGTGGGTTTTCTTGATTTGGGTTGGGGGCAGAATGTGAATATCCAGAGTGATTAGTCTATGGTCTGATCAAACCAGCGAGGGGTTGACGTCAGGTGTGGAACACCAGTCGCCCATGTTGGTAATGACTACTTCCAATATGTTGTTCCCTCTGGTGGGGTGTTGACCAGTTGATCCAGGGCATTCGAGTTTATAAATTCTAGGAAGTGCTGGGCAAGGGAGTTAGTACTTGAGTAGTTCTCCCAGTTAATGTTTGGGTAGTTGAAATCACCCAGTATTAGGGTGTTTGGTAGAACCTTCGTATTTCCCAATGTCTCCAGAAATGCGGAATGGGGGTCCTGGTTCATGGTGGGTGATCTGTAGCAAGCTACAATTTGGATTGCAGTTTTGCCCATTGTTAGTTGCACTTGGATGATCTCTGATGCATCGTGCTGCGCCACTAACCTGGAGGTGTGAGTATCCTTGATGAATATGGATACACCCCCGCCTTTTGTGTTTCGGTCCAGGTTCTGTGGCCAAATGGTATGGTATGAGTTATAGCCTGGTAGTGCTGGGGTGCTCTCTGTAGCCTTAAACCAGGTTTCTGTTACTTCACAGATATTGATGTTCTCCATACTGAGGAGTGCCTCGAGTGCGTGCATTTTGAGGTTTAGACTTCTGGCGTTGAGTAGCATTACCCTCAGTTTTTGGTTACTTGTGCTATTTACAGTGGTGGGTTTGTTTTTTGAGCCTTGCCTAAAAAAGGCACTATGGGGGTGGCAAGAGTCTTTGCCAGTATACGAAAGCCTAAGGGTGACAGGTGCAAGCCATCTCTTGCGAAGCAGTGTGGCCTGTCGAGAATGTCATCTCAGGCAGACAGATACTGGATCTCCTTTGAATGACACCAGAAACTTAGCCAATTGTTGAAGTTGATCATTTTTTTCTTTATACTGTGGCATCATTCTTGGTGAGGTTAGGATGCTACTCAGGATCAGGGGCATACCTGCCTGGGCTACATAATCAGAGAGCTCTTCAATGTCTCTTTTCATGTAGTCCAGGAAGGTACATCTCAGGTCATTCACATCAACATGTACAATGACAGAGTCATATTTGTACTTGTTCTGGAGTGACCTGAGTGCTTGTGTTATGTGGCGGATCCTGACACCCAACAGGCAGCTAACTGTAACCTTCTCCTTGTCCAGACTAGTTAGTGGGACATCAGTGTTCCTGACTATAGAGTCGCCTATCACTAGTGTGTTGGGTATGTTATTTTGCCTTAAGGGCTGTGATTTCATGGCACACTGATTATGTGAACTATGTGTTTCATGGTTGGTGATGGGTTGTGGCGGTTGCTTTAATGTCTGCTTTGAAAGTCTCTGTTGCTTTTGCAGATTTTTATTTAGAACCTCCAAGTATGTTTTTGTGTATTTATGTGTGTTATTTGCCTGTGTTGGTTTGTTAGGTCTATTTGAGACTGGTGGTGTGTTGCAAGTATTACCCTTCTCCTCTTGACAGTCAGTTACAGTCTGGGATTGAGAAAGCTTTGCCTCCAGTCTGGCTGTATAATTGCATCTCTCGCATATATTAGTGTTTGGTGGTAGGAGGAGAGGGTTGTCAGTGTACATGAGGCAGTTGTAACATTGCCTCAAAATGCCCAGATTCACCAGTTGGACTGGAGAGTTCACTGGAAACTGCCCTTTGGACATGCCTGAATAGGTAGAATGAACTGTTTTTCTGATTGACTGGTGGGGACGAATAGAGAGCCTTTCCCTTCTGGACAGTATAAGGGGGGGCTAGTGCTAGGGGTATTTAGTGCTTGTTAGTTTCTTATCTGGAGCCAGGATCCACCAAGTTATGCACATACTTATTTCACTACACCACAGGTACAGGTATGATTCTATCATAGTCCATGTGGGTGTTCATGAACTGAGAACTATATGAACAGAGACATTATTGATCTCTCTAAATATGTGTCTCAGGCAGATATGAGCCTTGTATTAAGCAGCATTTAACCTTCAGCAAGGATGATGCCACAGTATGAACAAAAGATGACTGACTTCAGTAATTGGCTTATTTTCTGGTGTGTTTAAGGGGGATTCAACATTTGTCAGCATGGGGGGACATGGTTAACAGAACACATTTCTTTGCATAGGTTGGTCTGCTCCTCTCTCCCCATAGTCTTCTGAATACTGGCTAAAACTTTATGTACATCATTAGAGCCTTTTTTAGGCAATGCCAAATTGACAAACCTGCCAACATAGCAAATAAAACACAAACAAACCTAGAAGCATCACTGCTCAATGGAAATGTTTGCAAATGTAAACAAGAAACTCCTCACCCTCGAAGCTCTCCTTATTCTGGAGAAAAGACATTTGTGCTGTTACTGAGATATGGTTTAAAACCACAGAAAGTACTCTGGTAGTGCAAGGCTTCAGGGCCTTCACACATTTAGAACTTCAGCTGCAAGCATAACTCTACAGTGGTTAAACAGGAAGATGCTCCGGAATTTCTCCATGTCCAAATCACCATAGACAAAGTCTTATACCATATCCAAAGAAACTATAGGTCACCCTCTATATCCATAGCATCCTATAGTCATACCTAGACCTACTGAAGACACTTACCATTAAACTAAATACCATATTTATAGGAGACTTTAGCTACCTTTCTGTATACTGGGAGACATACACAACCTCATACTAGCAGGCAAAATTTTTCCCGAACTTTATTAAGACTAGAGAGTGCACACACCCAAAAGAGGTTTAAACATACTCGACCTGATACTCACTAATATGAGAGCGTGCTGACCCCCCTACCCCACTCTGTGCCATGGCCTCATCACATAGCTAATTTCTTCAAAATAAAATTCATCTCAGAAACCACAGAAAGCCCTGTAACAATTAGGATTTATTTCAAAGCAAACTACATCTTATTAAGTGATATTTTTTCAAAATTCAGTGTGCCGCCCAACTCCAAGTTGACAGTAACCTATGTGAAACTGTGCACAGAGACCCTGTATAACCATATAAATGGCTGTATAAAGGCTGCTTTACCTACTAGAAGTAAGCCCAGAACAAACTTTAAAAACAAAAGCACACTATTAGATTCCAAATTAATAGGGTATATAACAAAAGGAAAACGTCATACCCAAGATCAGGAAGGGCAACTCCCATAATGATAGGTGCTCTGTAATTAAACTAAACAAGAAACTAAGAAGGCTAATTAAGTCCAACAAAACCAATTACGAGGTCAATATAGCTTTACAGGCTAAAGACAACCCAAGAACTTCCACAGCTATGTCTGTAACCTCAAAGTCAGCATGCACCAGTGTGCCAAAATGGTGGTCAGTGATGTCACCTTAACTAAGCAGAGTGAAGCAGGAAATTTTCTGGCTGACAAATTCAGCTCAAACTTCACCCCCTCCTCCCTGCTTCCATGAATGAAATGCCTACTAGATAACCCCCTCAAGTATTAATAGGGGGCAGGTCCTGGTGGCACTCACTAAAGCCAAAAACACTGAGCCTTGATAATATCATGGCATGCCTCTTAAGTAGCTTGAAACAGCTTGAAACTTGACCTGTCAGGACAACTGGAGTCACTTTTCAAGTATAGCCTCAAAATGGGCTTTGTACCCTGAGAATGGAGGACTGCAATAGTCAACCCACTTAACAAGGGTGGACCACCAACTGACTCCAGAAACTGCAGCCCTATTACTCTGACTAGTCTAATATACAAAGACATGTATCAAATTATCTTTGAAATGATCAACAGAGACATAGGCAACCTTTAGACAATGGACCCAAAACAGTTTGGCTTTGACAAGGGAAGGTCATGCCTAATTAACCTGGTGAACGTCTTTGAAAAGGTCACCAAGACAAAGGATGAAACAGGACCCAGGAAGTCAGGATTGGTAATACCACCTTCACTAAGAAACTGGTCACCAGTGGGGTATCTCAGGGTCTGTGGTGGGACCACTCCTACTTGGCATCTATTTCTCAGAGGAAAGTTTGCAGATGACTGCAAATTGAGAGCTATTATAGAGTCCTCTATGAAAAAAACATCTTTTATGAGGGTCTAACACAAACAAATGACTGATGCCAAAGTCAAGGACTTAAAACTCAGTGCCAAGAAATACATTATATAGTTCCTTTTGAGAAATCTGCCACCCAGGCTAATAATTTAATTGATATGAAATCCCTAAGATTTGACCCACTAGTCAGAGATCTGGGAACATATGCAAACAGTAATCTGGCCTTTGACCAGCATATGTCCTGGACAATGAGAAAATCATTCTATGTTTCCCAACTTATAAGTAAGGGATGGCATCCATGCCCATTGAAGTCATAGTGCCATTTTTTTGGCCCTCATCTTACCCCTCATTGAGCATAATGCCCTGTTCAGCATGTATCTGACCAGACAAATGCAACAGTTGGGACAGCCACAAAGGTTCCTTATCAGGAGAATCCAAGATATAAACACATTGTCATAGACAGATCACCTTAATGCCCTACCACTATACTCTGTTTCCTACATGTTATGGAGAGGCAATCTTTGCCTGGCATACAAGGCATCTTTGGATCTAGATCTGATGGATCTTTTTGCATATCCACAAAATGAAGAGCATCAGAACTACTAGATTCAAGGTTTGAAATTTTGACTTTGACGTAATGAGACTTGTTGGAAAGACAAATATGTGTCTCAGAGAATACTCATGCTCTAGACAAGCCCCATCCATATGAAGCAGAGTCCATCCCTACCGCTATTTAAGTGTAACCTTGATCAGTGGAAGAGAAATCAGAAAGTCTCCCCTCGTCTGGCCCCAATGTCTATGACAGACAGAATTTATGCCCAAACTAACATTCCCTACTCCCACATTACCTAGAAACCTCCTGATATACCCCTTCTAAATAAATGTCCATGATACATAGGAATACAATTGGGCTGGATTGTACAGCTAGGCTTATAAAGGCCCTGGTGGTCATTAGCCTAGTACAGACTGATGAACCTATGAACCCATGATGGTCAAATCATATGACATTATCAACAAGACTGCCATGATCCCCTATAACAGTATCTGATTGGAAAAGGCATCTCCTATACTGTAAGTAAAACTGTTCTGTTTACCAAAACAAACTATGCTACATTATTTTAAATTTAATTTGAGAGCATTGTCCTTGCATCAATTGTTATCATGGTCTAGGCCATGTAGCTGAAGATCAAATAACAACAACCATCTGCTAACTTAGTTAATCAGGCAACCTAGTATCTTGTCAGGACCCATGGATGAAGTATTCTTAGTTTTTGAAAGAGCTGAGACAGCTTGTTCCATAGTAATTAAAATGAGTGGATGGGATTCTGGAATGTGTGGGACAGCTATAACTGTGGATGGAAGAAAATTTGCACTAAAAGCTAGGATGTTAGCTATTTCCCTTTGTTCAGAAAGCGTAGTATTATTGTGGACTAGCTCCGAGCACTGTTGGCTGTTAGTTTTTAACTACTGACATCATTAAAGAAATATTTGCAATTATTTTGGCTAGTTTAAATTCGCAATCAGCTTTTATCTTCCTGATGGTACCTTTAAGCTCTTTGTTAGTTTGTTTAAGTGTTCTCTTATGGTAAGGAGAATTAGACCTCTAATAAGCAATACGTGGTTTCTTTCTGTTGTCATATAATTTATTTATAGAGGTATTCCACCACAGGGGTTTGTTTTTAAACTTCTCATTATATTTGTTGAGGATAGTGCCTGCCTTATCAGCACAACTACTGAAGTGAGAATAGAAGTCAGAGGCATAGTTATCAGCTTTAGCCATAGGATCCTTCAGACGAGGATTATAGGTTCATAGGTTCATAGGTTCATACTAGGCTATCTGCCCGAGGGCATTTACAAGCCTAGCCCATAGTTTTGTGGTTTACGCCACCCCTTTAGTATGGGGAACTATACCCATTATTTTGCTGTGCCTCTGTTGAGCAGTGACACTGAGGTAATCCCTGGGGTATATCTGCGATCTCCCATCCATTGGTCAAGATTTCTCTTGAACAAGGCCAGCGAGGTGCTCTGCCTCACATATACCGGGATTTTATTCCACAGCATAGGGAGTCTTTGGGTGATGAATCTATCCCTCCAGCACGTCCTATTAATAGCCGTGTCGAGGTTTAAGTCTCCCGCCCTTGTGGCTCTGACGGATGTAGATTTTTTGAGGTCAAGCATATTCATCAAATCTGGGTTTGACATGCCCTTGTATGTTAGGCAAAGGTCACCTCTGAGCAAGCGGTAAGCGACTGAATAGAGCTGGAGTTCTTTCAGTCGGGCAGCATAGGACAGATGTTTGAGACCCTTTATCCTTTTGGTGAGGAACTTTTGTGGCCTCTCCAGCTGCTGCAAGTGTCAGGTCAGATACATTCCGAATGGGGCATTGTACTCAATCATTGGTCTGATGAGTGATGAGTATAGGGAGACTATGACCTCCCTTGATCTAGATGAGAATCCCTTCATGATAAGGTGGGCAATGTAGAAGGTCTTCCTAACTACTTTAGCTACATGGGTGTCGAATGACAGACTACTATCAACCTGGGTCCCCAGGTCCCTGATAACTTCTTCTGTGCTCAGTGGATTGCCACCTATTTGGTAGCTAGGGGTAACCTTGTTTTTCCCGAAGGGTATGACTATGCATTTTTGGCATTTAACTTTAGGCCATGGCTCTGGCACCAGTTATCCGTTTCTGTGAGACCCTTCTGAAGGATATCTGTGTCAGATGTGTTTTCTACTATGGCGCCCAGTTTGCAGTCATCTGCAAACTTTGTCAGCCATAACCCTCCTGTGTTTGCTTGTACTTGGAAAAGTAGATGCCAAACAAGAGTGGGCCCAGGACTGAGCCCTGTGGTACACCACTTGTGACAGGCTTTGAGTCTGACATGGCGCCAGCAACTCTGACCCTGTGGGTTCTGTCACTCAGCCAGTTTGCAACCCATCTTGTGATGTATGGGTTAACATTTAAGCTGATGAGTTTTTCAATGATACCCGAGTGGGGTATTGTATCAAGGCCTTCGCCAGATCGAGGTAGGCTGTATGGACTGCCTTTCCTCATCAATGGCTTTGGTGACTGTTTCAAAAAGTCAACCAAGTTTAGAAGGCATGATCTGCCTTTGACAAAGCCAAACTGGGATGGATCCAAAGTCTGCAAATTCCCTATGTCTTTATTTATGAGGTCCATTATGATCCTCTCCATGGCTTTGCAGATAAGGCTTGTCAAGCTAATGGGCGGTAATTTCCAGGGTCGGTGGAGGCACCGCCTTTGTGAAGTGGGACCACAGTTGCAGTGCGCCACTCCTGGGTGCGTATCCAGAGGTAAGACTATGATTAAACAGCTGTCCTAGCTGTGGGTTTAATTCCTCGTTGAGTTCGTGGAGCACACAGCCGGGGACACCATCAGGTCCCATGGATGCTGTGTTTTTGCTTTGGAGAGAGCAGTTCTCACTTGGGCGTTGGAGATGTTTGGGGGCTGCAATCGCTTGGTATAGATATCTCTCCTTTTGGGGGTGGGGAGAAGTTTGCACTGAACCTGTCAGCCAGTATGTTGGCAATGTCTGTAGGATCAGTAATCTTCACATCATTTTGAACTAGTTCTGAGCATATCTGGGAGTTTCCTCCCAGATTTCTAACATAGCTAAAGAAGGCCTTATGATTGTCTTTTGAGTCTTTAGCTATTTTTCTCTCAAAATTTGCTTTGGATGATTTTATGAGAGCTCTTAGTTTTTACTTATAGTGATCAAGGGTGTCTTACCTTTTAAGGATTTTGCTCTATGTTGTAGTAGCTTCCTCCTTTTGTTGTAGAGTTTGTTTATGGCTGGGGTCCACCAGACTGGACGCTTGCCTTTGGTACAAAGAGTCTTTGTTTTGCTTGGGATTGCCTTATCCATGCAGTCCTGCAGGTGCTGGTAGAAGGCATTTGTAAGTGATTCAGCGGCTTGAGTACTGTTTTCCCGGCTCGGGGGCCTTAAAGGAGACCACACTAGTCTTTAGAAGTGTGAAGTCGGCTTTTGAGAAGTTCTTTACTGTGGTCTTTTTTATTTCAGGTGGGGGTGGGATGAGGACCTCCAGCGAGATTAGTTTGTGATCTGATCTCACCAGTGAGGGGTATACTTCCGGTGTTGAACATTGTGCTCCCATGTTCGTGATGATGAGATCAAGTATGTTTTCTCCTCTTGTGGGGATGGTGACTAGTTGTTCCATGGCATTTGAGTTTATGAATTCCAGGAACTTTTGGGCTAGGGTGTTTGGGCTTGAGTAGTGTTCCCAGTCTATATTAGGGTAATTGAAGTCACCTAGTATGATGGTGTTTGGTGATACATTTATCCCCTCTAGTGTTTTCAGGAAGGCCATGTGCAATTACATCGGAATTTAATTGTAATCAAGTAACTGAAGAAGGTTTGCTTTTGATAAGTCTCTAAACACAGAACTATTTACAGTGGAACTATCACCAGTTTTAAAAGAAAAGGTCACTAAATTATGGTCTGAGTTAAAAAAGACTGGATTAAATATATGGAACTGTGCAAGTAGCAGCCATATTTGTGAGAACTAAACCCAGAATAGTGGGACCCCTAGTAAGATTGTTAACTATTTGTGAAACAGTGTTAGTATTTATAATGACAAGGAAGTGCTGGGAATGCCAACAATTGGCAGTGCAGGCCAGCCAGTTTATTTATGAGGAGATGCAGCCCTCCAGTAGAAAGGGCTTGGGTTTAATGGGAATTTCAGCTATTACGCTAAGATAGCTATCCTGCTCAGAAGTTGACACAGATGCTGTTCTATAGCTAGCTATGAAGTGGTAATTAGGCTTGAATGATTTTCTGTTGTACTTGTACCCCTACACTTTGTTCCCGGGGTGACTGATTCTTTCAACCCACCCTTGCTACTCTACTGATCAGAAGTTATCTCATAACACAGTATCATTTTTATGTGCTTACTAGTGTTTGTTTTTGTACTCTGAGACTGACTAGTCCACAGTAATGTCTTGTAACTGTATTCATTAGCAACCACCTATAAACCCAATGAGAATAGCAGAAGCAAAAGAAAACACAGTGCTTCTCTTATCAGTCTTTAGATTAAACCTGGTCTTATTATGTTCCAAGTCAGTAGCTGGAGCAGTACACAAAACCAGATGGTTAATTTGACTAACTTTGGAGTGAAATCAGTGACTGACTACTATAGGAGACTGGGTAGCCAACTATTTGAGCTGTACAAGAGAAGTGAAGCTGCATTTACTAATAGCACTGGGCCACTAGACCAGTGCATAAAAGAAAATATTGATTGTTCTACTAATGAGATTTGTAACTACCACAGAAGCAATACCTAGGGTCTATATTAAATCAGTAAATGCTTAAAAAAGTGAACGCTGATTTATTAACCCCATGTAAGTGAAAGCTTACAATCCAGAGCACTTGGAACTGAGATTTTTTTCCCAGGGAAAAAAATAACTGTTCCACAAAAAAAAAAAAAATAAAAAAATAAAAAAAATAAAAATAAAAACTTCAAAACATTATATAAAGTGGGGGGCTGTGCCCCCCCACCCCACCTACTTATATATACCAACTCCGAGATTGCACTACAGTGAGGAAAATGGCAAGGTAATGGAAGTGGCCAAGCAATTTCTTTGCCACGAAAAGAAATTGCTTGTATGCCATTTTGCTATTTTGCTGTTTCATGCTTTCAAGTTAGATCAAGATAAAGTCGAAGGACTGAGTCTTCGATTATATAATAGGAACCCAATACCTATACCACCAGTAGGAAAAAGCCTCGCACTTTTCTGTAGTGTGTCTCTCATTCAAATGTCTTGGAATACATAAGGCAAAATGACCCTATCGTAGCACAGTGTAGTGGCACACTGTGGGACTGGGGCAAATAGGTCTAATTGGGGTTGTGAGCTTTCGCTTACATGGGGTCGATAAATCAGTGTTCACTTTTTTAAGAGTTTGCTGATTATAATATAGAGCCCCACCTCTGGGAATTTATTCTAACTAATACAGATATTATACAATGTGTCCTTTAGAACAGAATCAGGTAACTGCTGAAACCATAAAGTAAATAGCCAGAAAATGTAAAATGCACACTATGTAACTTATCTGTTGGTTGAAACTGGCATCCCAAGTCTTTTTTTTTCCAGCAGCTGTGTGTTGGGGGTGGCAGGTTTAGAGGTGGGATTGAGACTTTTTTATTATTTCAGTTAAGATAGTTATTTCTCTCCACAGTTTGTTGGGGCAAGCACTATAGTTTGTTCTGGTATGTTAATAGTTAATTTTATAAATGCATATTAATGCAGTGTGATAATGTTTTATTTTCTTTAATGCTCAACAGAAGTAACTACTCACAATACTATGCAAGTGTTTTTTTCTGTTTATTTACAAAAACAGCCTGTCTGCCTTCTTCAATCAATCTAGTTTTGCAGCATGATGTCCATCGCAAAATGAAGCTATTAATGAGATTAGAGTACTTAGTGATATCGTAGAATTCTTAACAGATGATTATATTTTGCAAAACCTACTTATCTGAGAGATGTGTTATAACATTCTTGGCGATACCTCCCCAATTTAATTTTTGGTGGTAATAAACTGTTAATATCCGTATTTCCTTTTCTACACCCCCCTTTCCTTCTTAGTAATACCAAATTCCCCTTTATTAATTTCACTACCCTTTCAGAAACTGCACGTTCATAGAGACACTAGAGCATATACACCTCATGTTATTTTCTTTACTTTAGCCTACATGAAAATGAAAAGATGATGTGGGGAAGCTAAAGTTTATATTTCTGAAATTCTTATATTTACTTCCTAAGTTTTTATCTGTTAGTTTTGGTAGGCCTTTCTTACCTGGTAGTATAATTGTGAAAGGTTATATGGCTGTGACTGCATGAAAGCAGTTATGCTCCCAGCAGGTAACATTTTTTACTAGGGTGTGTTCTAGTTAAATAGAAGTAGAAGCTTATTAGGATGATCGGTAAAAAGTTATTTGGAACATGAGTTAAAATAACCTAGGGTTCCTCATTGACTAGGGCTATGATGTTGGTACATCTGTTTGATTAGTTGAGAGTAATACATTACAATAAATGTAAACACTTACAGACCCCAAAGGGCCCTACAAGAAGGAACTCAGAGGTGGCCTGCATATTGGCTCAGGGGTAGGAAGTGGGAGCTCAGAGTAATAACTATACATAGAAGATAAATTTATATGGAACTTGTGGTTTGTTCACACCTGATTAAAAAAAGAAATGAATAATGTAAAAATTAGTTAGGGTGGATGAAGAAAGCATTATTTGATTGCAAGAAACAAAAGTAAAATTTAAAGACACTAAGAATCTGAAAGAAAATGTATTTCCACTAGAGCCCTTCAGTCATAAAGTGGGAGGAGGCAAAAATAGTATGCATTCTTTTTTAAAAAGAATATACATTTCCACCATTAAAAGCCATCCAAAAGTGACATTAGCAGATTGATAATATGGATATTGATAATAATTGCACAAACCTATATCATAGGGAATATACACATTCTCAGTAAGGGTGATACAATATTTTCTTCTTTCTTCTTTCAAGTATTTCATGTCAAATTTACCCCCAAATTATCAAGCATCAGTAAAGTGACACACAACAATCACAAAAGTCCGGCTAACATAGTAGCCAAATGATTAAATAAGATATTACCTTAAATAACAACACCAGGCTAGAATAGGTTTATCAGACATAGGCATTAGGCATACAAAGGGCAGTTGGTGTCTACTAGCCTACCTTGTGGAAAAAATGAATATACAGGTAAGGTCACTGTTTTGGACATCAACAAGACACTCAACTCAATGGAATGTTTTATTTTTATTAAGAGTGGTGAGGCACATTTATGGGAAAGATTCAAGGACTAGATAAAAACACTATATTTCAATCCTTCATTTAAGGAAGTAGTGAACAGTAAGCTATCAGCTCCAAGAAAAGTCATCTGAGATATTAGGCAGGGATGCCTCCCTTTTCACAATCTTATTTGTTGTAATCATCGAAAACCTACTTACCAAGGTTAGAGAAAAAACGTTAAGGAATTAGAAGATGGGATGTAGACAATTCCTTTTATTTTTAAAACAGATGGCAGTTTACATGTTAGTGATCATACAGAAAATGTAATTCAACCAGTTTTAGAAACATTCCAGGAATTTGGTCAAATTTCAGGACTAACTCCAGTGAGCAAAAGACAGTGTTAGTCAGGATGGTAAATGTTAGAGGTAAGGGCACATATGGTATTATAGATGATGGCTCCTCTAGTAAATACCTCAGCCTTTATGTAACACATGGTCCATCCAATACATTTGACATGAACCTAAGAGAGCTTACAGATGAGACACTGAAACCAAAGATACAGGTGTTGAAGATATACTCAACCTTGACAGGAGGAATAAATGATGAACTCAACATGAAGATTTTACCCTACATACTATACTTATTAAGACATTTTCCTCTAGGCCTTAATCAGTCAGGTTTAACTCAGTGGCAGAAGCAGATTAATGATGTCATCCAAGGAAAGGGTTGCAGAGAACTCCTTTTAATTGACTAATAATCCCTCACACAGAGAGAATTCTGATCTCTATATTATGAAAGTTTACCCTAACCTTTAATATACTGCGGTGGTGGTGCTGTGGTAGCGTTGTCGCCTCACACTTAGACGTTGCCCGTTCGATTCTCAGTTAGAGCGTCTTCTGTGTAGCGACATGCGTGAATGGGTGTTCCTTCATTGAAGGTTGTGCGTTAGGCCCGGCAAGCCAGTACATAAAAATCTACTGCCAATCATTAGCGGACTGGAGTTCTGCTGTGGCGACCCCTAAGCTGAAAGCTGAAAGACACAAACAGACCCTAACCTTTAATATAGCTACATTCATCCACTTATGTTCAGAAGCACATGATCACCCCATTCAAAAGAAACAGGTGGATGAAGAGCTAATACTAGCCAAATGGTATTGTCTTGGGAAACAGAGCTGATGACACAAGGTGATGTGTTGGGGTTTGGGCCTTACTGCTGAATATAGTCATATCCTATGGTGGTTAGAACAATGAGGCCAAGATTACAGAGTATTAAGATTGATGTGGGAACAGATAAGTAGGATCCTGTGTTCACCGTATATGATAATACCTTGCATAATTTAGTTCAGTTGACAAAAATGAATGAAAACTCATCAAGGGACAGTTATCACAAAACAAAGTGACACTATAAAGTAAGGATGTAATCTATACATGATGCCATTTAAAGATCAGTAGAAAGGAGGAACAATATAGCTCTACAGAGACAAGAAGTAAGTCTTATTAAAGGAAAATGAGATATAATTTATCATGAGCTGAGGAGAGAAAATAACAAGCTATTTAATACAATGTGAGACATATATGATCCCAGAAAGATGTATTTATGTCACAAGAGCCATGGCAAGAGATTTGGTCAGAAGTTCATTTCATCAGGAAATGGTCCAAACCATGAGATATGCAGAAGCGAAGAGTTCCTAGATAGTACCTGATGTCAGGAGAGTGCATGAGTTGGTTTGAAATGAAGGTAGCTCATGTTTTTGCTGTGGCACCATAGAGAAAATATTACTCAGCTATTTCAGAATATTCAAGGGCCCAAGCAAATTGGAAGTAGGCCATTGGGATGTAGGTAGTATTTTCATGTTAACATCACAGTTTACATGGTGAGTATATCTCTTTGGCTCAGCGGGAAAAAAAAAACAGCTAGAACAATAGTCAACTAAGGGTTAGGTTACTACTTACAAATAGTTACAAATGCATTTTAGCCCAAGAATGGAACTATGTAAATGGCTAAATCTTATATGTCATTGTTTCCAGGTTATATAAGATTCGTATGTGATGTCATGCATTCTATAAAAGAGGAAGATTGCAATTTATCAAAGCAAAAGACTACCAAAGTTATTGTAAGTATTTTAACCTTTTTCAAACCAGTTGTGATCGATAAGCTATAATGCTTGATAGTTACTCAAACTCTTGAAATGTTCACAAGCACTTCTTATTTTATGTCAGTAAGTTTCTTTGTGTATATGTATATAATTTTGTTAAATGCTTTATTAAAAATTTGTTTAAAATTACCAAAAACAATAGGACTCCTAACTTAAAGAAATCGCTTAGTTTTCATTTTAACCTATAGTAGAGGACAATTAATCTCATGCTGAAAAATCCCTTCTTATAAATAATTGGGTTTATTCCTATCCTTCTATCCTGTGATTATTCCTATTATCCCCCACTTCAGTCAATTTTATTGGGATCTACCCATCTTTGACCTATGGCCATGGGAAGCATGTATAAAAACCTATTTGTACGTATTTCATTTGTCTTCTCTTTTCAGGCTAATTTGATGTGGTATTACAACAGTTAGCATTGCTGTCTTGCAGTGCTTGTTTCTCCAGTTTGGTGTGAAGTCAGTATGCTCTCACTGCTCCCACATGACGTTTAACAGAGTGCTCTGCTTTTCCCTCATATCCAAATGACATGCTGTAGGTGAATTTATGACTTCCTAAATTGTCTGTGGACATGCTTGGTATTACAATGGAACCCATTCAACCACCTCATACTCTGTTTCTCAAACTAACTGTGGTACATATTCTGAAAAAAAGAATATGGCTGAGACAGTATTTAAAGTGTGCAGTAGGGTATAACAATTCTAGTTATTTATTTAAAACTGTAAAACTGATCAGAGCTAAACCTTTTCTGATATAATTCAACCCTATTCCAGTTACATCACCCATTCAGTTGTTTTCCATAGCTTCCTTCTGCCTGTTTTGAAATAATTAGCTACTGCTGGTTTTGAAAGAAAAAGGGAGTAGAAGAAAGTTGGAAGTGTGAACTAAGTTTCAGAACACATCACTGATGGTACTTTCATCAGGAAATCACTGAAATCTCAGGTGACCTGCCACAGTTCTGGTCAACCTCTGTGTTAATACTTTTATTCAGAGGTTGAAGGACTTTGTAATTGGTATAAATACAAGTCTTAGGACATGATGAGTACAGCTTCTTATATTTGAGAGGTACAGAGGGGTCTTGCCAAGCTGCAAGAAGTACTTTGTGTAAACTTGCCAAAAATGTTGACCATTTTTTTTCTGGTAGTGACCAAGAAAGAATTACTTGTAAGTGGGAATGTCATTGACAGTCATGAAATTAAGAGACTACAGATTAACAAGAGTTAACAGAGTACTGAATATGAGAAGAGATAGTGTGAGGGTGGAGAAGTTGGTGCATAGAAGCAGATGGTTAATAGTTTTACAAAAAAATGTGGAGGGAGGATATATTTGTTACAGCATGTTTGCAGTTTAAATTAGAAGGAGGTGGAGAATTGCTAACAGTGGCTGAAGAAAGAAGGCATTCAGGAAGACAAATAATGGCATGCTACTTATTGGGCAAGTCATGTATCAAAAAAACATAAAAATTGAAAGATACTCCCCCAGATTCACGAATCCTCCATGGAAGACTTAATAAGTCTTACTCGGAGGCTGCAGTTGAACGGTATGATGTCAGCGTGCAATGAATATTCATGAGGGCACGCTGACTCAACCGTAACTTCTACACGGACTGAGTATGAAAGCAGGGGGCGTGTCCGACTGCCGAGCAGTCTAAATGTCCATGCCCCTGCAAGTGTAGTAAAAGCAAAATGTCAACACACAAGAGCGAGTTCGCTCAAATGTACTTGCACCCAACACCACACACCCTGACACTGTAAACCCCATTCACAGTTATAAAAAGTAAAATATTTATTTTTTTTAAAATCCACGATATAGCTGCCCATATTTGCGTTTGTGTGCGCTGGTGTGCCCATTGCTTAGCTATAGTTAGCAATTCCGACGTGGAAGAGCATAAGAAAGAATGTGTATGCAAATCGCACAAAATTGCAATAGCGTAATGGTAGAGCGTATGCACAGAGAGGTGGCATTCCTGGTTCAAGTCCCACCACTCCCATTCTTATTTATGTTTTAAATCAGTATTTGAAATAATACCAGACATATATGATTAAAATATTATTAAAAGCAGTGAAATGGCCAATGTATCAGTAAACAAAATATATATTTTTAAAGGATCCAGATATATAATAGCCTGACGTTAAGCAGTGCTTTACCCAGCTTAACAGAGGTGCCCATAGTTTAATAGTGCTTTACCCAGCTAAGCAGAGGTGCCCATAGTTTAATAGCACTTTACCCAGCTAAACAGAGTTGCCCATAATTTAATAGTGCTTTACCCAGCGCAATAGAGTTGCCCAAAGTTTAAAAGCGCTTTACCTAGCGCAATGTGTTTGTGCGGACGTGCGCACTGCGCCAACCAGGGCACCGAGGAGCAACGTAGAGCAAAGTTGCTGAAATGCAGCCACACCCCCTAGCCTGTCTGGACAGTATGAAAATCAAATGAATGACAAGGTTTGAACCCAGGACTCTATGCATCAGAAGCAAAGTACAGAACCACTAAGCCATGAAAACATAGGGGAAACATCCACTGTTAACATTCATATACTTACGAATGATAATTTAACCATTACTAAGCAGGTCTGCAGTCAGCCGAGAATTTTACAAAATGGCCAATCACGAAAAAGTGCGGGAAATGTGGCATATTTAAGCCCCACAGGCGGGAATACATGCCATAACTGATTGTAGCTCACATCTGCAGTTAGAATGTCTGGTGTCAGAGAGGGAACATGCTTCCGAGCGCAACGTTGGGGCATGGAGGAGTCCAAATACATGGTTTGGCTCCTTGTCCACCATCATGAGTCAAGAATCCGGCAGGGCCAGTTCCAAGGGACAGAGTACAAGGCAGAGGCTTGGAACCAGTTAGCTTGTGACCTCACCAGTGCCGCAGGCATTCCTCAGACTAGTGAGCAGGTCTGTCAACACCATGCAGACCTGAAGAGACGAAAGCAGGACCGCCTGAACCAGTGGATACAGGAGGCCCGTGGGATGCGGGATACCCCACAACTGAGTATGTAGCCATGCAATGCAGTATGTAAGAATTGATAATGTAGTATTTATAATGGATAGGTATGTCTCAATATCCCCTCATTTACTTTACAGCTGCAGGTGACCGTGCTATGAATCAGCAAGCCTATGCTGATAGGCTGCTAAGGCTGTGCCACCAGGCAGGTTAGTGATTATTCTGCATGTATTTTTATATAAAATATGGGAGAAGAAAAGAAAGTGTTGTAGTCCAATAATACAGCCATAAAATTGCCTGAAGAAGTCCTCTGCATGTACTGTCAGATAAAAACGTCAAAGAGGCAGAAAATGAGTGTAGAAACCCATTAAGAAAGGTAACATATGTCTGGAATACTATCTCTGCAGGCACTGACATATAAAATAAGTGAGTGAGCCTGAAAAAAGGGTATGCTAACCTATTAATAAAGGTATAATATGTCTTGAACATGTCTGCCATATACACCGTTAAAACAAATAAAGGAGTGAGCCTGTGGAAAAGTGTGTAATGTCATTAATAAAGGTCTAAAACCAAGAGTGTGTCTGTGTCACAGAGTCTGAAATGTTGTTGTACCCTTGCATTATACAAACAGTACTGTTTGAAAAGGTACTGGCAGTCCACAACAGTCAGTTATTGGCTGGCATGAATAAGTAAAACTGGCACATGTGTAGCATGTTATATTTTCTCCAAAAATGTGAGTGTGTGTCAAGAAATGCAGGGTTCTGTATAAATCGAAGTGAAAATGTCATGTGAAAACATCCCAGATACGTAGATAAAGAAATATAAATGCAATGAAGAAATATGTAGCAGTAACATCTGCATCCTGGACAGTTAGTATGTCAGATATAGGTCAGGCATATATTGAACTAGCCAAACCCATTACACAACCTAATGTATGGTGGCAAGTGTAATAATACATGTAGGGGATATACACTTGCAGTCACTAGGAATGTAGTGTAGATGAAAAGGTCATTAAAAGGTGTTAACCAAGGTATTTTCTACACCCTACTGTATGTGCATAAACCATGCAATTCCACACCTCAATGGGTATCTGTAATCTTAAATATTTGTTGGGACATATGTCCTATTGTTCTATAAATATTTGCATTCACGTTGATGCATGCACCCTGGTTGAACACCACAATCATGTTGGCCTGTTGCTAACAAACATCCCTGCATGCTGTTGGAATAACCACTGTGGTTCAATATATGCATGTGTTATGCTTGCTGTTCAACTGTTGTATCCTTGGTGTGTTGGGTTAATGGGAATATTATTGCATGCTGTTGCAACTAATCTGGAACGCTGTTTTGCTTATGTTGTAATTAAACACACCTAATCACAGAACATATGGGAAGGCCGGTCCCAGCGGACCCACCTGTCCCTCCTCAGCCGGTGAGTGCACCTGGCACCAGCAGGTCTGCTGCCCAGTCAGGGCTCCCCTCCTCCATTGGTCCTCTGCCACCTTCAGGTGGTAGCACTACAGGGGATGGGCGTCATCCCCCCCACATGCAAGGGTGGGCGGAGAAGAGCCACCTGTCACCCTTCGAAGGGTCCGGGTTGTGGTGTGTAGGGAGATCCAGTATTCAGTCGCTGATCCCCTACGCCAGCTTGAGGTGAGAGTGGTGCGTCTCATGGCTGAGCCTGCCCATCCTATGCAGCCCCCAGCACAGCCACCATCGGGGCTGTGAAGGTGCAGTGGTGACTGCCCATGGGTGGGGATCACAGTTCCACTGTTACCATCTGTGGGCTCATGGGCTTGCGATTTCCAAACAACCTTCCCCATCAATTGTGTTCACCCACCCCATGTGTCAAATTCCACCCCTGTATGCGTATTGTTTGTCTTGTCTGTTTACCTCCCCAACCTACCTCCCCAAATATACCTACATCCCCTACCTCACATTCCACTCTCACCTGAAAAAAAAAATAAAAAAAAGGGCAATCTGTTCCCACAAAAAAATTACGCCCCATACATAGCTGCCCATTTCGCAGACATGTCCGCCAGACATGTAAACTGATACTTATAATTGGCACTACAACATACTCTGTTGTCGTCACCCCTCTGTCAGGGGTGGAAGGTTGCAAATTTCACTCCAAATTACGAACATATGCACAGCTGTTGCTGGTACAGAAATGGGCAGCTATGGGCCTTCCCTACACCCTTCCTGCACATCCCAGCTGGTTTCCCTACTGTCTTTCCCTCTTTGTGCCCCCTTTTTCACTACTTTCCTATCTCCCCATTTTCTTTTCTTTCAAAGAATTTAGCGTGGGGGTTAGCGGGAATAAGCACTTTTAAGAAGTAGTTAGCAGGGGGGGTGTAAGTGTGAACTTATGTGCGCTTAGCTAAGCATTGCTAAGCATCACGCAAACCCATGTAAACCCGTTTACAACTGCTTAAAAGTGCCTTAGTCACTCCGAATGACAGGGCCCTTGAATTGCTCAGCAGCAAAATAAAATACACCTGTCAGTCTTAAACCCCAGACCTTGGGCTCACCAGTCTGCATGAAGTACCACTACACCACAGCAGATGTGCAATAACTCAGTGCTGAAATAAATATATCATGCATTACAATGAGTGAGTGTAAAGGGAGAATAGGAATGGCATAACACAAATCATGTTCTGTGGCCCTTAACCAGCAAGTGTTGCGGAATTGCATGACATGACTGTGAAAAGAGAATCAGCCATGCTAGCAGGGAATAATGTTACAGTAGCACCTTACAAACCCCACACAGTATCAGAGCAGGATAAACACTGGCATATTTGAATAGGTCAGAGGCCAGACCTCTCAACTGTGACTGGTTTACAGGGATAGCCCTGATTTGCAAACAAATGTTAGCTGTGCCCTTCAGACTCCCTCTGAAATGTAGTAGCAGTAGGCAGAAAGGTGGGGAATCCCACTTAATGATAAATGTCAATAAGTGAGAGAAGACACTGCTTGCATGTCAGAAAAGGTGTAGTAATAAATATGCTCAGAATCCAGATATGAGACATATACCAACCTTCTGACTGAGACAACAGTGTCCACAGCAAACAAGCATGGTCCCCACCTTGCAAAACTGAAAGGGCTATGCCTACCTAACCTATCATTTTATAGCAGTGTCCTGAAATCACAGCGAGAACTGCAATTATCACACAGCAGGCTGCATGCAATTACTAAATGGTGGGCACCAATTGGTGCAGAGGCCATCACATGCACATGTGCAGATACCTAGAAAAGCAGCCTGTATCTGCTGTCCACACATGCAATAATATCATTGCACCAACTGGGAGAAATAGAGAGAGTGCGAGCGAGAGAGACAGACAGACAGACAGACGGATACAAACAGGCAGTAGGAGACAGACACTGAAAACAAACAGCAACACACAGAGGAAACCAAAACCAAAAAAAAAAAATAAAATAAAATACAACACCTACAATAGACGGAGGTGAAGAATACAAAGGTAAGGTATGTAACAGATATGTATTTGCTTACATCCGAAAGATGTGTCTGAAGGGTACCCTACATACTGTGAATCATCCATATGTGGCAGCTGTCCGTATCTATATGTACATGCACATTTGCATAGGGTAAGGGATGTACTGCAACTGTTAGTGAAGGCTGGACATATGTATGTTGTTGAAGGCTGCTATGTGCACATATGTATGTAGGTTGTAGTGTATGGCATTGCAGACAGCAAGCAGTGCCGGTATATGTCATGTGGTGATTAAACGCTGTGGGACTGAGCTACAGGCACTGAGGCCTGTTACAGCTATACGGCCTGAGGACAGCAGAATACATTCTGCACAACATTGTGCAATAGTATTACATAACCGTATGTCTAACATCTGTTGCATAATTGACATCCCCACCATGAAAGGTGGGCGGTATATGTGCCTATATGTGCAGCTATATGTACAGCAATGGATGTTTAGATGTATGTGTATATACATGTATATATATATATATATATATATATATATATATATATATATATATATACATGTATATAAATGTGTGTGTATATATATATATATATATATATATATATATATATATATATATATATATATATATATAGATATATATATATATATATATATATATATATATATATATATATATATATATATATATAGATATATAGATCTATATATAGATATATATATATAAGATAGATATAGATATATGTATATATATATATATATATATATATATATGTATATATATTGATATATATGGATATATATATATATATATATATATATATATATATATATATATATATATATATATATATATATATATATATATATATATATATATATATATATATATATATATATATATATATATATATATATATATATATATATATATATATATATATATATATATACATATATATATATATATATATATATATATATATATATATATATATATATATATATATACATATATATATATATATGGATATATATAGATATATATAGATATATATAGATATGTGTGGATATGTATAGATATGGATAGATATGTATATATATGGATAGATATGTATAGATATGTATAGATATGTATATATATATATATATATATATATATATATATATATATATATATATAGAGAGAGAGAGAGGGAGACACGGGGTCATATGTACTGCAACAGGTGCCTGTTGTCCAAGGCATGGACTGAACACCAGTGTTGATACTGCAGTGCCATACCCCTTTCCAAAACACCTTACGCAGTAACTGCCACATAGGTGGTAGCCTGCCTAACACTGAAGGTGTCAGAAGGGAACACGGGACACAGGTGGATGGTAGGCTCCCCTTTGATAATCACAGTGCCACAGTAGTCATGTAATCTCTCTACATGGTACATGTCATCACAAAAGGTGTGTCATCTAGGGAAATATAGGTCGGTGTTACCCTCTACTCATCACAATGCCCCATGTGGTATGTACCTCACATGACAACTACAGCAAGTGGAAAGGCCACAGATATACCTAACAGATCTGATTGTCAATGTAGCATTGTTGACACCACTGTTAGGTCTGAGTATGTATTGTCCACCCATGTGCCACTTGGCTGAAGTGTAAGGTGTTGCCATCATGTGCTAGCGAGTGGACAGTACATGTGTGATGTGTGCAGTACAGATTAGCAAGTGTACATCTGTGATCATGGTCTGCATGTGCGTGCATAGTGGACCCATGGGACGTGTGGCATACCCTGTCGTACACATTGTTAACATCTCATAGTATCTTTCTATGTCCAGTATGCATTCTACTACAGTTATGTTCTCACATGGGTAGACATGTGTGTATGACATAAGTTGACACTATGCTGTGGGTGATACCGTTAATATCTGAAAATGATTTGCAGTTTGGTAGTATACACAAACTCAACAGCATGACTATAAGCAATCATTGGATGATGTCCTGACAAATAACACGCAGTAATAGGGAACTCAGCAACAGTTGGATCCTTCCGGTGCTACACTATAACACTAACTAGTGGTAATGACCGCCACCCATTCCTGTGACCACACCTGTTTGGCATATAGCCTCCTTAGGTACATGCAAACACACTAGGGATGTGTCCATCCAAATGTGGAAATGCATGCATTGGCCTACAATGCATTCCCTGGATGGGGCGCATATCCTACACAAGGGTATCATACAGACAGATACCTGCTGTATAGCAGTAAGCTGACTATGGCATAGTCATCCTCATGTACTATACATACTATCCCATCAGTACCACACAGGTGGTAGCCCTCAACATGTATGTTGGGTACCATTGTTTACATACAGCCTCATGTTATGTCATGTATCCCTTGGTATCCACATATCCATAGGTATTGTGGAGTCCCAAGGTGTATCACATAAGACATTAGAGGCCTGAATGCATATCCACAAGGCAGTTGTACACCTATTAGTAACTGTCATGGGTGTGTGTGGCACAGATGACCTTGGCCACAGAACACGACAGTGGACGGCCTTGTCACATACATACATATGTGACCTATGATCTGAGAAGCAGCGACACAATCTGTCAATGGAAACAAATGTATTCATGTAGTATGCAGGCTTCACACCTATGTACTGACTGAGGGGACATGTACACATATATATTTGCCACGCAGATACCTGATGTGTGCAATGCATTTACTCTTGTAATCATAATATGTCATACCATAGTAAAAGCAAAACCCACACTGCATTGACCAACAGTGACACACACACAGTCAGCATTTGCAGGATTCAAACATCTACATAACTATGTTATGATACTAGAGAGAAAGATGCATTAACACGGTGCACTATTTGTTTTACTGGGTGGTTTCCCTTCTCCGTCTGCATTTGTAGGATGGTGACATCATCAGTCTTTCCAAAGAGGAATGTACCTCTTTTAGTGTGTTTTCCCATTCTCCAAAAAGGGAACTCCTTTCAAAGACAATTGCACACATACACACCGTCAGTGTTTGCAAGATCTAAACTCCTACTTAACTATGTTATGGTACTAGACAGCGCTGCATTAACATGGCGCGCTATTTGCTTTATTGGCTGGTTTCCCTTCTCCGTCTGTATTTGTAGGATGGCGACATCATCAGTCTTTCAAAAGAGGATTGTACCTCTTTTAGTGTGTTTTCCCAGTCTCCAAAAAGGGCACTTCTTTCAAAGACAATTGCACACAAACACACATCCCCCACACACCCACAGTCAGCAAGATCCAAACCCCTTCCTAACTATGTTATGATACTAGAAAGCGATGCATTAACATGGCATGCTATTTGCTTTATTGGGTGGTTTCCCTTCTCCGTCTGTATTTGTAGGATAGTGACATCATCAGTCTTTCCAAAGAGGAATGTACCTCTTTTAGTGTGTTTTCCCAGTCTCCAAAAAGGGTACTCCTTTCAAAGACAATTGCACGCATACAGTCAGCATTTGCAAGATCCAAACCCCTACCTAATTTTGTTATGATACTAGAGAGCAATGCATTAACACGGCCCGTTATTTGCTTTACTGGATGGGATCTCTTCTCCGTCTGTATTTGTAGGATGGTGACATCATCAGTCTTTCCAAAGAGGAATGTACCTCTTTTAGTGTGTTTTCCCAGTCTCCAAAAAGGGCACTCCTTTCAAAGACAATTGTATACATACACACACAATCAGCATTTGTAGGATCCAAACCCCTATCTAATTATGTTATGATACGAGAGAGTGACACATTAACATGGCGCGCTATGTGTTTTACTGGGTGGTTTCCTTTCTCCGTCTGTATTTGTAGGATGGTGACATCTTCAGTCTTTCCAAAGAGGAATGTACCTCTTTTAGTGTGTTTTCCCAGTCTCCAAAATGGGCACTTCTTTCAAAGACAATTGCACACATACACACACCCCCCACACACAGTCAGCGTTTGCAGGATTCAAACCCCTACCTAACTATGTTATGATACTACAGAGCAATGCATTAATACGGCACATTATTTGCTTTATTGAGTGGCTTTCCTTCTCCTGCTGTATTTGTAGGATGGTGACATCATCAGACTTTCCAAAAAGGAATGTACCTCTTTTAGTGCGTTTTCCCAGTCTCCAAAAAGGGCACTCCTTTCAAAGATAATTGTACACATACACACACACCCCCACACACAGTCAGGACTTGGAGGACCCAAACCCCTACCTAATTTTGTTATAATACTAGAGATTGATGCATTAACACAGCGTGCTACTTGCTTTACTGGGTGGTTTAGCTTCTCTGTCTGTATTTGTAGGATGGTGACATCATCAGTTTTTCCAAAGAGGAATGTACCTCTTTTAGTGTGTTTTCCCAGTTTCCAAAAAGGGCACTCCTTTCAAAGACAATTGCACACATACAGTCAGTGTTTGCAGGATCCAAGCCCCTACCTAACTATGTTATAATACGAGAGAACAAAGCATTAACATGGCGCGCTATTTGCTTTATTGGGTGGTTTTCCTTCTCCGTCTGTATTTGTAGGATGGTGACATCATCAGTCTTTCCAAAGAGGAATATACCTCTTTTAGTGTGTTTTCCCAGTCTCCAAAAGGGCACTCCTTTCAAAGACAATTGCACACATTCACTCCCCCCCACACACACAGTCAGCGTTTGCAGGCTTTAAACTCCTACCTAACTATGTTATGATACTAGAGAGAGAGAGAAACGCATTAACATGGCATGCTGTTTGCTTTACTGGCTGGTTTCCCTTCTCCTGCTGTATTTATAGGATGGTGACATCATCAGACTGGACAGGAATGGTCCATGTGGGTCAGCAGGTGTCAACAGCTTGAACAAGACCTCATAATCCTTACCTTGTGTGATCTATCTGTGGACACATTGACATTCCGTCATATGTCAACACATATTTATGCACTGCTTGTTGATCTTGTGGATACTACATGTGTCTGGGATGTTGATAAAGGGCTATTCAAAGTCTATGTGAGACATGTGTAGATGTGTTCATTGATGTATGTCCTGGGTGGCTGCCTTGCAAACAGTCTATCATGTTTGGGAACCATGATCCGCACATGAACATACCACAGTTGGTAGGGTTGTGTGTATGTCAGCTTCCAATAGCTCTGTTTATGACTGCAGCCATGATGGACTCCATGACCTTGCAGATCAGACTTCATAGGCGTACTGGACTTGACTTCCCATGGTGTGTTGTGCACCAACACTTGTGGGGAGTGCCATATGTTGCTGTGACACATTCAACGGTTCCACATCCTGTGTAGGGGTGAGGCTCAGCTGACTGTTCAGGTGCAGGATCTGTTTGTTCTGAAGTTTGTGCATGACACATATTGGGAATCAATGTATTCCACTTGCTGCCATGCTTTTGGCAGTGGGGGTAGCTGCTCATCCATTCTACATATGATATCTCCTGGTATGATGATATGGCCTATTGTCAGTGGGAGGTGGGTATGTACATATGGGCCTGTCTGTCAGGATATCGGCATTGTCAGTCAGGTACAGTTGGCCCTGACTCAGGACATATATGGGTGTACATTGCTATTTATGACATAGCTGTAGGAGGTGTCATGATTCAGTCTGGACTCCTTCTCAGCTACTCTTTACAAAACACCAATGAACATGAGCACTAATCCCTGTTATACTCTTTTACACACTTAACACCCTCCTGATCCTTTATGATCAGGCTACAGAGTATGTCATCATAATATCCTGGCATGTCCAGGGGTCGGTTTTGTGTGTACTCTCCAGTCCAGC
Organism: Protopterus annectens; assembly: GCF_019279795.1. Lineage (NCBI taxonomy): Eukaryota > Metazoa > Chordata > Ceratodontiformes > Protopteridae > Protopterus > Protopterus annectens. The sequence goes on from NC_056732.1 coordinate 1,175,788,832, forward strand.
TGGTGAATATTGTGATATTGACACAATGTCACATCTACCTCATGTACACAGACAACCCTCTCCTCCTCCTGACAACTCAGATATATGTGTGAGATGCACTTATAGAGACATACAGGGTGCTGAACTCTCTCGATCCATGACTGGCACAGTCTATCAGGTGGTGAAGGTAACCACACACACCACATATCAGTCTCACATATCCTCTAGCGACAGCACTCAAACCAAATTATCACACATAGACATACTCGGATGCTGTAAATGTACTCTGCCTAAGCAGCAGAAAACTCCAAAGCAGACACACACACACAACTGCTACCCCACTACAATACCCACATATCACATAGTTCACAATGCCAGTGTGCCACACATTCACTGCCCTTCGGGCTAAACAACACACCTAATACACTTGTAATAGGCGACACTTATTGTCAGACACACTGACATACCACTCACCAGCCCAAACAAGGGAATAGTCACTTGGGGCTGTCTGTCAGGTGCCAGGATCTGCCACATAACACAATCAGTCAGATCACTCCAATCCAAGTACAGGACTGGCACCATCATTGTCCATGCTGGTGCGTAAAACCTCAGACGTTACTCCCTGGACCACATGACATGATACATGGAGGAACACTCTGATCATGTAGCCAAGGCCAGTATGACCCTGACCTTGTCTAGCATCTTACACCCACCAGTTATGATGTCACAGTATACAGACAAACATATCATGTTTAACAGTTGCCTAACAAATTTGTTTCATTCATAGGGTATACAGTGTCTGTCAGCCTGTGGTGACATGCTCAACATGCCATGTAGCTTCACTATGGACAGCTTGCACCTGTCACCCTTGGACTTTTGAGTGCTGGCTAAGGCTTTTGCTACCACCATAGTGCCTTTTTTAAGCAGGGCTCAAAAGACAAACCCACCTCCATAGACATTGCTGGTTAAATGAAACTAAGGGTAACGGTGCTCAACACCAGATGTGTTACCCTCATATTGCAGCCACTCAGGACTCTCCTCAGTATGGAGGAGAGTGCTATATGTGCACTAACAGACGCCTGGTTCAGGCTCACTTATGCACACCAGCACTACCAGGTTATGTTTCATACCATGCTTTCTGACAACAAGACTTGGAACAGACAACACAACTAGGGGGAGTATCCATATACATCACAGATACACACACCTCCGGGTTAGTAGCACTGCACAAAGCATCACAGACCATACATATACAACTACCATTGTGCAAAACTTCCTTTCAGTTTGTTGCCTGCTACAGACCACCCTCCCAAACTCAGGAAACACACTTGGCTTTCATGGGAACTATGGAGAATATGAAGGTCTCCACAAACACCATTATATTGCGTGACTTCATATACACAAATATTGACTGGGGATACTGCTCAAGCCCCAACACCCTCACCCAACAGTCGCTACAATTTGTAGACTCATATGCTATGGCACAAACAGTCAGCACAGCCACAAGGGGGAATACATATTGGACCTGATCATCACCAACATGGGGAATCTATGTTCCACACCAGTGATATACCCCTCATTGGTAAGGTCAGAACATACATGTATCTCACTGGACATACATATAACCTCCGCACACCCATCCTGGGTAATCTTGGTGAACTTCTCATGAGCCAACGTCTCACTTCACCAAAGCAAGATGGTATCCTTCAGAGTCCCTGAGACAGTGGCAAATACGGCTCACACTGCTGAATCCTTTACATACACATTGTATGGACACCTAGTGGACTGCATGGATTGTGCTATCCCAAATAACAACAGGACTCACTACTCCAATGGCAGGGGACCTGTCTGGTAGACCCCAGCCATTAATAAGCTGTACAACGTCAGGAGGATGCTACTACATGATAGAGCACAATCCCAGACTGGGAAGGCATCTGTGATCTGTACTAGCAGACAGCTACGATCACTCATGAACTTTTCTAAGGGCCGCTTCTACCGGACAATTGCACCAGACATGTAGGACTATCACACAGCCTTCTTCAGTTATGTCAGGAACCTGGGTGGACACTCACTGATATGTTGTGAGTTACTGCATACTGACTAAATGTACCCTGAACCCACTGGCATTGCCAACATCCTGGCAAACAGGTTCAGTGCAGATGTCTCCCCCATCCCCCCTATGGAGCAACTATCCATCCCAACAGAGTATAACCTCCCTGACATTACACAGTAACAGATGAATGCTGCCCTCCCCAAAGTGTACATCATAGTATCAATGGGACCAGACGGTGTCCCGGCCTGCATCTTACACGAGCTTTATGACAGACGTAACCCTCACATTATATCACTGTTCAATATCAGAGTTACTACAGGATATGTACCCAAGGATTGGCGTACAGCGACAGTGGTCCCACTCCACAGAGTTGGTGCCACAATGGATCACAGACAATATTGCCCTATAAGCCTAACTAGCCTGTTCTGCAAAGCTATGGAGCGTATTGTCATGGGACTCATACACATAGACATCGGGAACCTACAGACACGTGTTCTACACATTTCAGCGTTGTTGTGGGCAGATCTTGCCTCTTGAACCTGTTTATATTCTTTAAACAGTTAACAGGTCCATCGACATAGGGATGGTTGTCCACACAGCCCACCTGAACCTTGCATAACCTTTCAACACAATAACCCACTGGGCCATTATGCATAGGGTCACCAGCATCGATATGGACACATATCTCACACAATGGATTGCTACCTGGATCAGGGATAGCACCCACATGGTCAGAATTGCAGGTGCCATGTCTGACTATACACCAGTTACACATGGCATCCCACACGGCTCAGTCCTGGGACCTCTCTTGTTCAGTATATATTTGTCTGACGTACAGGCTACCACAGGGGGAATATGGATGAACATGTTTGCACTTGACTGCAAACTGGGTGCCATGATCAACTCTCCAGCTGCCATATGCATACTCAAACAGGGTCTCACAGAGATGGATGACTGGTGTCTGAGCCATGCCCTACAGCTAAATGCCATTAGTTGCATAGTCATCCCCTTTGGGAATAACAACATGCTCACACATTACAACATAGGTAGTACTCCATTACATACGGTAGGAGTTGTTAGGGGTTTGGGGACATGACTTGTTCGTACTATCGCCTTTGACATTCACGTTGCCAAAGTGGTTGGACACACATTCTATGTGGGCCACCTTATCCCATATGGTTTCACATCTAGATAGAGTGAGGTCATTGTTCCCCTATACTCTTCACAACCATGCTTGGTTACAATGCCACATTTGGGGTGCACCTTACCCGACACCTGCAGCAACTGTACTGGCCATTGAAGTTCCTCACCAAGCAGATCTAGGGACTCACACAGATGCCTTGCATTGTTCGGATGCAGTAACTCCAGCTTTACTTAGTCGCTTACCACCTACTCAGATATGATGTGTGCCTGTTCTTTACAGATATACCCAATGCAGATTTACTGAACATGCTCCATCTCAAGATATCCGACTGTCTTGGAGCTACACACTCCAGGGACGTATACCTCAGCACAGATGTTAATAGGTCATGCTGGAGGGACAGATTCTTATCCCAGAGCCTCCACTCACTCCAGATTGTAATCCCAGTTTCACATAGGCAGAGTCACCCACTGACCACCTACAGGAAACATCTTGACGACTGTATGGGTGATTGTATGTTTACCCCTGGGATATCTTCTGTGTCGCTGCTAGACAGAGGCACACTAGCCTAAACATACATGGGCTATCTTGTGTGACCTACTATTCACAGACACAGTGTAGTAATCTGACAGGGTTGTGAATGCCAAACACACTCTGGCTAGGCTTGTACATGCCCTAGGGAAGATAGCCTAGTATCGACCTCTGAACCTATGCTAATGTTCAGGATGCACAATGTTTATTGCTGATACTGTTTGCAGGTCTTTATCGTCTTTGCTTTACCAGTTTCTATGAACAACTTTGGTATCTGCAGAACATATTTGATTATGACAGGGCTCCACTATATTATAGATGTGTCTGTTGTGATATATCTGTGTGCACAGGGTGGATTGCTGGATACTGACAGGTTCCTGGGTTAACACATGCAACTGCCAGATATGCGTGGCCCACTGCTGTACTCAGACATGGACTAAGTGTGTGAGCATGCCCAGTTCAGGCTTTCCATGTTTTGTTGCCTGACATTTGTCTCATTTATTCAGGTGTGTGAGCATGCCCAGTGTGACCTTTCAGTATGTTGCTATCTGAGGTCCACTACATTTGTTGATGTGTGTGAACATGATGTATATTAACATTTATACTGTGAGTGTTGGAAGTCAGGTTCTGTTCTTACTGCAGGACTCACCTTTGTGTCATAACTCGACAGGGATTATGCTGTGCCTGCAGGGTTTCCATGAGATACTTTGCATAGACTTATCAACATTCCTTCATACAGGCTGACCACTGCAAAACTGTCATGGTTTAGTGGTTCAGTACTTTGACTATAGTGCACAGTATCCTGAGTTTGAGGCCCATCACTGCATTATATTTTCATACTGAGCAGACCAGACTGCTTAAGGGCCAGTTAAACAAATATGAGCATGTTGGCTTTTGTTCAGCTATGCCCTACTTAGACCAGGCTTGTCCGACATTGCTCAATATTCACCAACATTGCTGGACGTTGCCCAATATTACTCAGCATTGACCACAGTTGTGCTAGATGGTGTGTGCAATTTTGTTTGCATATACTACATGGTGGCAAATGCTGTTTATCTCTGCTTTATATTGCTTAGCACATGGCAATCATGCCTTAGGTGGTGCTGCAGGGCTGCCTATGTCAGATTCACATACTACACTCCCTGTACATGTTTGAAAGCAGGTAGTGTCAGCTTAGGCATCCCTTTTACTATATGTGTGAGTCAGAGAGAGGTATCATTTCCAGAGTTCCTATTGAGCCAGTGTATGTGCTATGCATTGCCTCTTTGCCAAGGCCAAAACATACTGGGCATGCCTCCTTCTGCCTACTGCGGCAGGCTCAGGTTGTTCCTCCTCTGAGTCACGCTCTGCCTATGATGGCCTTGGCAATGGTGGGGAGCTGTTTGGCCCAGGCCTATGCTGGGCCTGCTGCAGCTGTTTTCACAGGATCATATTATGTAGCATAGCACATACCATGACAATTTGGGTACATGTAGTTGGTGAGTACTGCAAGGCTCCACCAGATGTGTCCAGGCACCGGAACCGTGACTTGAGCAGCCCAAACACACGCTCTATTACATTACGTGTTTGTGCGTGTGCCTCATTATGGCGTTCCTGTTCAGGTGTTTATGCATTTCTGATGGGTGTAATCAGCCACGGCTCCAGTGCATAGCCAGCATCCCCCACTAGGTGACCATGTGGGATGTCCCCATTGGCAAATGTCTGGTACAGCTGCATCAGATGCCAGATATGGGAATCATGGTAGCTTCCAGGGCAGCCTGTACACGCATTCGGTATAATGCCCTGGGCATCACACATGACTTGGTATTTGATGGAGGGGAAGCTCTTGTGGTTGAAGTAGACCCTACCCCACTCGCCGGCTGGTGCTTTGATGCATATGTGCATGCAGTCTATTGCACCCACTACCGCAGGGTATTCCGCTATTTGCTGGAAGAGATGCATATTGCTGGCCAATACCTCACGGGAATTGGGGAAATATAGATGATCACCGACATGTGCTGACATGGCATCCAGGAACTGGTGCAGTACCCTGGATGCTGATGCCTGTGATATCCCCATCATATCACCAGTTCGTCTCTGGAAGGTACCTGTTGCTAATATTCTTAGGCCAACACATAACTTGGTTTCTACTGGGATGGGTTTCCCTCTGTTGGTTCTGTGTGTGAGGCGTGGCCTGCACAGCTCAACAATTATCTGCAGGAGGTCTCTGTCCACTCTATAGCGCTCCACTATCTACAGCTTATGCAGCCCCTGGTAGGTTACCTTGGGCCTGTACACTCTTCTCTGTCTCCTCACTGTGGGTTGTCCAGTAGCATTTCCATTGTCACCACCCTCAGCATGTTGCATATGTTGCCTTATAACAGCAATGACAGCCGCTAACATTTCTTTGTCTCAGTAAAGCTTTTTCAGTTTTCACTTCTATTAGCTTACTGCAGTGTCTGTTGTGAGAAACATAATGGACTGTTGTTTGCAGAGTTTTAAGTGCTAGACTGAGCTGGGCTAGTGCACTGCCTGTGTAATTGCCTGATTCTGATTGTTTTCACCTGCTAGCTCTGCTAGTACTCTCTGGTAGCTTCCTACTATTTGTTGTGCTTCCTTTTTCCTTTCTATTTCCTCAGGGGGGAGCGCTGCGCACACAAGCGCAAACATGCGCACAGTAGCTAACACGCATGCACACATGCTTGCATGGACTAAAACTTGCTTATTCGGGTTAAAACGCGTGCATACCAGCGCAAACGCGCTTACAACTCTTTAAACAGCCTTTTACATGCTTACTCCAGCTTAAACACGTGCACTCACGCTTACACGCGTGCACTCTGTCTTGCTCGGGTTTACAGGCGTGCACACGCGTGCATGCACGCTCAGCAAGTAACTTTGGTGTTATCCACGGCATACACCTTCCATTTCTTGCCTTTCCCTAGCCTACCTGTTGACACACCTCTTTCCATGATGTGTAAATGACAGCAGACACATGCCACTCTGCTCCAATCAGCTTCACTTCTTTCATACATACCCCCCTTGTGATGTCACCTATTTTCTACTCTGTTACTCCCCTTATCCTACTCCTACACTCCACTCACTGTGCTCATTTGCTATGTAAACTTGCGATTCACTATCCTAACACTCATTTGCATAGGATTGCCTACTAATGCTTGGTTGCATCTCTTAGACTGAGCTTCCCCCCTTAGCAACCTCTACTAGGTGGCCATGTTGTCTTTATCCTGCCATTCCCTTGCATTGTACATTAACAATTTAAATAAGATCCACATTTGTGGGTTTTAATTTTTAGTTTTCTGGGTTTTAGAGCGCAGCCCGTTTGCACGGCGCTGCGCTACGCTTAAACATCCGAAATCGGAGAAAAAAATTATTTTAATTTTCATATTGCATCAGGAAACATTTCCAATGGCCGTATATTTGGCCATTGGCATGCTTCCTGCACTGGATGCAACCTTTATTTGGAGCTGTCTTGGGTCCGTTTTGCTATTTGCAGAATGGTACTCAGATGTCAACTGAGTACATTTCTGCAAATAACACTGCTCTTACTCGGACAGGTTCGGGTTTTCTGAATCACAAATCTACCTCATTTGCATGTCTTTCTCCTGCAATTGAGGTAATTTGCATATCCCAGCCCTGTCCGTGTAAAAGCCATTTTAGGAGCTCTCTTGCACGCCCCTGCAGGCTGTTCCTGGATCGCTCATCGGACATGATGGCTGCATGGAGTCTTACTCTACTCTAAGACACCGTGCAAGCCTTCGTGAATCTGGCCCACTGTTTGTGGACATAAGAGCTGAAATACAACAGAGAATACATAATGTTAGTAAATCAATAGCAGCTTTGATACAGAGATAGAACAAGTAAAATGCAGGGCTGAAGGTACCTGACGTGTTAGCCTGGGGTCTTTTAATATTTGGAAATAAGGACTGACATAAAACCTGGCCTATAATAATGTTAACATACCATGGACAGGCTAGATACTGAGGCAGCCCTTATAATGGAAAGACCAATAGCAACAGGTGCATATCTTGGCAGTTCAGTTGGCGCATAGATTAACTAAAGAGAACTTGGAAAAATAGCAGAACTGATAATGGACTGAGAGACTATGGAATGAATTAATAAGGTTAAAACCAGGAAGTCCATGGAGAAGAAAATACTTATCAATGAAGTTTATAAGAATACTGTATGTGAGACCTATAATAAGCCATTACCTCCTATGCCTAGGTCATGCCCATCTTGCTATCCTTAATGCCCTTGAGTCATATTTGGATTTGAGCTTCATTCATATGGTAAACAGGTCAAAATTTGCCACAGTGTTGGAAATGCGCAGTCTTTAGACAAATGTTTAGTGCGGGAAGAATATTAAACCTACCACTAGAATGAAATCTGTATTTTTATCATTAGACATGTCTGTAGAGCTGATCAACAATTGTATACTCTATTTTTGGAAGTGAACAGGTTGAGTAGCTTGGCACATGTTTCCATATTTCAGATATTTGATGTCACATCTCTGTAAGATGTTGCTTACTTCATGCAAACAAAGGTGCTACCGTTTCTCCTCCAGACTACACTGGCCACAGATTCTTTGATGATCTGAGTAGCATTGCCTGCACTGGGCAGTATTTAACTACCTGATTATAATGAGTTTATGACTGTGATCTCAAGTATGTGCTTTATTACTTTTGAACTGGAACGCATATCAATTTACAGTGTTTTTACATTTCCTAAGTATTCTGGGCTCAGTTCTTAATCAGATTTTGGGCACCTTTTTGATTAATTGGCATTTCCATCCCTATCTGCCCCATCTTAAAGAAACTTTCTTGGATATCAATATGCTTCATTATTTCTTTCCCATGAGTAGCCTTTATTTTTCAGTTAAGGTTACTGAGAAAGTCAAATATGTATAATCTGAGTCACACTACAGCCAGTGGGGGCTCATGGACCCATATTAGTCGGGTTTTTGTACTTATTATCGTAGTGAGACTGTCTTTATTGGGTAATAAATTATCCTTTTTTGGCTAAGAGACCACATTTGTATTCTGTTCTGGCTCTCCTTGAATACTGACTGGTATTTAATACTGCAAGATGCATTATCATTAATGAATGATTATATGTCCCCCTGATTTAAGTTACTTTAGCTTCTCCATGTTGGGATGTACACAGTTGGAGGTTTTAGGGCTTAATTCTTCTCAGACTTACCCTCTGTGAGTCAGAGACAAGCACTACATTGGGCTTACATTTATTTAGCACTCTGTTGGCATTATTACAGTTATAGTTTTGTTGTCCCATTACTCGGCTGTTAGTACTCAGCTTCATGTCTTAATTCCCTCAAAAATGTATGGCCACTGTGTATTCTGGCATAGGTTTCCTGCAGCTAACACACAATTAAAATGATTCAAGAATAGGATCATCATGTCAGTTGCATAATGTTTAGAAGTTGATGAGTTTTAGGTTAACAGTTCATGCTTCTAAGCAGTAAACAGTGGGACTCTATGTTCAGATTCAGTTTGCAAGGTGGGGATAGCACCCCTTAACTCCCAGGCAATTATTTTTAAAGTGGAGCAGTTTGGTGCCATTCCCCCCTTACAAGCAGAATTATTTTAATTTTCCTAGGGACAACTACAATACAACTTTTTTTATATTCTTTGGTAGATTGTTAGAAGTTAATCATTTCTCACTTAGTAAGAATCTTAGCTTTCCAAAACTGAGACTTTAACTGTTTATGGAACATAGAGAGATTAGACTTCTTTACTGTTTTTTGCCTTTTATTCTTTATGGTGGCATTGTTTTTCTTTATTTTTTTTTTTACTTATGCCTTTTTGTTGACAACTAAGCCTACAGCCTTTATTCAGAGAATGCTGACCACAGTGAATGTGGCCAAGACATTGGTGAAGTTTTCCAACTCTTTTTGGGAAGGGTTACTCTAGTAGAACTTTTCTGTCCCAGAGCATGCATAGGAGAAAATCCAAGGTGGCAGAGATCATGCAGAGGGGCATTACAGTGTCTGCAGAGAGCGGAGAAATGGAAGCATCAGATGAAGTTATAATCACTTTATGATGTAATGGTTTGGATGCTGCTCCTTTAAGGAGGGTACTATTAGAGAGTGAACCAGATCCAGCTATTGCTGAGTCATGGAGCAGTACAGTGGAACAGAAGTCCCTACCACAGCAGCAGGGAGATTTACTGACTGATGTGCAGTATGATTGGTCAATTTATTGGTTCAACAATTGATTGTTACATGATAAAATGATCAAATACAACTCAGGTATTAATAAAATGACTTTCAAACATTAAAAAACAAAAATTATCTGTACATCAAAAAATCTCTTAAATTAAGATTGGATGAACAATGTTAAAAAAAAAAACTTTAAAATCTGCTTCATGGCTTAGTTGTCTCTCCTGTCTTCTAGATTCTTAGCTTGTCTTATTTTATGGATCTTGCATACAAAATTAGCTTACTCTCATATTGTATATTTGTCTGGGATGCTAAACAATACTTCATATAACTCCTAATCAGTTGCTCCAAAAATGCTCAGAAACCTAAGCTTAACATTTCAAATAGAATGTGTACCCCAGTCTATTTATAAACGTTGTAATTCAACAAGACCTGTTAAATTTTCCTTATTTTATTTATATTTGTTTACCGTAATAGTACACTGAGCAATATTGACCAATTTCAGGCTGGGTCCAGGTGAAATACAAAACATTTCACAAACAATAAAAGGAAGAAATGTAAGCAATAATAGAGCAGTTCAGACTAACTACATAATAAAAAAAATGTGCATATACATTGTTGTGTACACGCACAGTGCAATGAAAAAATGTTTCTATATTGTAGTGAACAAGTACAAATGCAATGTTCAATCAAGTAAAATGCAATGACCATTACTGATATTGGTGCAAATTCATAAAGTTAACAGTAATTTTTACTGTGTGCTCATTGCGGCATGATGTGAGCACAAGTGTGGCAAATTTTCAATTCTGTAAACTCCGTGTAGCGGTGAGCAAGCTCACGCATTCATTTGCACCAACAGAACATTTTCCAGCATGCAAAATTTGGCATAAGTAGCTGAATTCCGTGCTAATGAAGCAAACCAATATGGTAGAGTGATCCAACAGCCTTACACACAACCATGTAGTCTCTGTGTCCATGTTGGAAATGTACTTGAAAGTTTTCCACATACAGGAGCCTACACAGAAGCAAGAACATACAGAAGTCCTCAAATATAGATAGAATATCCATAAAAAGGTAAAAGCAGGTATATTCTGGCTGACAATGTCCAAAAGGATTAGGAATATGTGTGAAATCACTACAAATATTATAATTTTTACTTTTGCACAAACTTGTGCAATGTGCTTCTATTCGCAAAACATTTAAAAAAAAATAATACAAATGCAATTTTAAAGTTTGGTATGATATATTGTCGCAACTATTGCAGTAATACCCTGCATTGTACCTTTAAATCTGTGAACCCGTTCTGTTGCCCAGCTTACATGTATAGCAGCCAGGTAATTTTCAGGTTGTTAGCATGGTTATTAATTAACAGATGTAAACAATGAGTGGATTTGTTGCTCCACAAAAAGCAGGGACCATATAGGGCTGTATACTCCATGTAAGCTCTAACATGGTGTGTGTTTTCCATGGATGAGAACTTCTGAGCATCACGCAAACCCACTAAGTGGAGTTGCGCTCAACTAATCCTCTCTAGCCTTGAAACAATGACTGTTATGTGTTGGATTAGGGTGCAGATAGCCCAGAGTTCAGGTACAGGCTACACAAACTTTTAATTGTCCTGTGCTGGCATTGTAAGTCATACAAATGAAGTGCAGTTATCCGCAATTACAGTGTTCTGTATGTATCATGACAAATGGGATGATATTCTAAAATGGTTTACATAAGTTGCTGTTCTTATGCATAGCTGCACTCTCCTGTGCTTTGATACTGTGCATTGCAGCAGGAGTTCTCAATCCTGAGAATTATACCCTAAGCAGATGGATGTCATTTAAAGCAGCCAATATGATGGTGGTCCTAGTCAAGAAATGTATAAAGTATACATACAGCCTACAGTGTGATTTTCCCTCGTACTTCAACAACATTGGAGTTGAGACTTGGAACTTTTAACTGTCATAATGCTAGGGTTTGCTGCAGCTATTCTACATCTGTATGTGCTTGAGGCTGAAGTAAGTGCTGCTGGTGCTGTTGACAATAGGCCTAGGCTGAGAAGGAGAAGAGGGTTCAAGCCTAGTGTGACCTATCAGGTGCTACATGAGCTGGAGATTGAAGACCACTATAGGGTTGACAGGGACACATTACAAGAACTCTGTAACTTCTGCTGGCCTCAACTCAGAGGCAGAGCCAACCGTGGGGAACCCATCCCAGTGGAAACTTAGCTATACAGTATGTAGCCCCTAGACTATTAGCTACAGGTACTTTTCAAAGACCAACTGGGGACATGATGGGGGTGTCATAGGCATCAGCATCCAGGATACTCTACCAGTTCCTAGATGCTGTGCTCATATATGCCAGTGAACACATATGATTTCCTCTCACTGCTGAGGAGAAGACCAGCAATATGCAACACTTCTATCATAAGGAAACACTACCCTGAGGTACCGGGTGCCATACATTGCACTAATGTACACATGAAGGAACCACCTGGTGAGCAGGGTAGAATCTAGATTAACTGCAAGGGATACAACTCCAACTGCCAAGTCAAGCGCAATGTCCAGGGAGGTATCTTGAATGTGTGTGCCGGCAACCCTGGCAGTTATCATGGCTCCCGTAACTGGCACACATCACAGCTGTACCAGATGTTTGCTACGGGGGACATCCCAAAGGCCATTTAATGAGGGATGCTGGCTACACCCTGGTGTTTTTCCCAAAGGGGATGACATTACACTTCTTGGCATTGAGCTTTAGGCCATGACTTTGAAACCAAGCATCAGTCTCAGTGAGTCCTCTTTCTAGAATGTCCACATCCTTAGGTGAATCTATTATGGCTCTTAGTTTGCAGCCATCTGTGAATTTAATTTGCCAGAGACCAGAGGTATTAGCCTGGACTTCAGAGAAGTAGATACCAAACAGGAGAGGACTCAGGACCGAACCGAGTGGCACTCTGCTTGTCACTGGTCTGAAGTCAGATTTGGAGTCGGCTACTTCCACTGTGTGGGTTCTGTCAGTGAGCTAGTTGGCCACCCATCTTCTGACATATGGATTTATGCCTAGTCCAGTAAGTTCATCTATAATACCAGAGTGGGGGATGGTGTTGAAAGCCTTGGCAAGGTCAAGATAGGTTGTGTGAACCACCTTACTCTCGTCTACAGCTCTGGTGACTGCTTCGAAGAAGTCAGTCAAATTTAGAATGCACAATCTACCTTTTACAAACCCAAACTGAGTGGGGTCCAGAATTTGGAGGTTACCTATATCTTTGTTTATAAGCTCCAGGATGATGCGTTCCATGGCCATACAGACCAGGCTTGTCAGGCTAATGGGGTGGTAGTTCCCGGGCGCAGTGTTGGCACCCCCTTTGTGGAGTGGGATAACCATCGCTGTGTACCATTCCATAGGCACAAAGCCTGAAGTGAGATTATGGTTGAACATGGTACTTAGGTGAGGTGCCAGTTCATTCTGTAGTTTGTGCAGTACACAGCCTGGTATGTTGTTCGATCCCATGGATGTTGTGTTCTTGGCTTTGGAGAGTGCGGTCTTTACCTGTGCATCCTTGATTACAGGGGTTTGCAATCTTCCGGTATGGAGATGGGCCCTTTGGGGGGCGAGGAGGGTAAAATTTGCACTAAACCTGTCTGCCAGGATGTTGGCAATATCAGTTGGTTTGGTAAATGTAGTGCTATTATGCTGTAGTTCTGAGCAGATCTGAGTGTTGCCATTGAGATTCTTGACATAGCTGTAGAAAGCTTTGTGGTTGTCTTTAGAATCCATGTTGATTTCATTTTCATAACTGGCTTTGGAGGATTTTATGAGGGATATTAGCTTCTTTCTGAGGCTGACCAGGGATTCCTGCAATCATGGGATTTTACTCTTTTTCTCAACAGTTTCTTCCTTCTGTTGTAGAGTTTGTTTATGGGAGGGGACCATCAGATTGGCTTCCTTTTTTTGGAGGATAGCATCTTGGTTCTTTGGGGATGTCATGTTCCATGCACTCATGTATGTGCTTATACAGTGTTTTTGTATATGATTCAGCAGTCATGTCTCTATTTTCCATCTGTGTGGGTGATGTGAAGCTGGCCACTTCTGACTTAAGAAGCATGAAGTTGGCTTTGGAGAAATTTTTTACGGTGGTTTCCTTAATGGGGAGTGGGGGCTGGATATGGATGTCTAGGGTGATTAGCTTGTGGTCTGACCTGACCAGCAAGGAGTTGACCTCTGGCATGGAGCATCTGTTACCCATATTGGTAATGACCAAGTCCAGGATATTGCCGCCCCTGGTAGGGGTATGGACAAGCTGATCCTGGGCATTGGAATTGATGAATTCCAGAAAACATTGGGCAGATGAATTAGTACATGAGTAGTTTTCCCAGTTGATTTTATTTTATTTATTTATTTATTTTACATTTGTTGACTGGGATAGTCTGACTGGATATATGTCCATTTTCAGCAGAGGGAGAAAAGCTCCAGAGCAAGTACAACAATTACATAACAATTAAATTAAAACATTTAAGAGATGCAATTCCTAACAGACATAAGTAAAAACATTTTAAAACAGATTCAAATTTATTTATTTATTTTTTCCTCATATTTAGGTTGTGTAGGTTAGAGCTTCAACCGTAGAATACACAGAGATACAACAAAGCAACAGGAAATAGGTATAATAGAGTTTAATGGAGGTCAGGCAAGAGGAGATAGTTTCAGTCTGGATTGATGCAAGGGCATAGCCATTGTGATTTTAGGAAGATTCTTAGTTGCTTCTTGAAAAGTGGGGTGGATGAAAGGGATGTTAGTACACTTGGAAGTTTGCTCCAAGTGTTACCAACAGAGTTAGTAAGCAAGCAATCCCCAGATTTGTTGTTGGATTTTAAGGTGGATATTAGTACCCTACTGGCTGAACGTAGGGTTGTAAGGTTTTTATATGGGCTGGTGGGGTAGTTGAAATCTCCAAATATTAGGGTATTGGGCTGTACCTTAATATTATCCAGTATATTGAGAAACATGGAGTGAGTGTCCTGGGGCATGGTGAGGCATCTGCAACAAGCTACAACTTGAATTGCAGTCTTGCCCAGTGTTAATTATACTTGCATAATTTCGGATGCATTATGTTGAGCAACTAGCCTGGAGGTGTGGATATCCTTTATGAATATGGACACGCCTCCTCCTTTAGTGTTTCGGTCCAAGTTAGGTGGCCAAAAGGTGTGGTACGAATTTTAGACTGGTAATGCAGGGGTGCTCTCTGGAGCCTTAAACCAGGTCTCTGTCTCTGCACAGATGTCAATGTTCTCCATCTTAAGGAGTGCCACAAGTGAGTTCATTTTGATGTTTAGACTTCTAGCATTGAGTAGCATTACCCTTAGATTTCGCTTGTTTGTATTTAATATGGTGGTTTTGATATTTGAGCATTGCTTAAAAAAATACTATAGGGGTAGCAAGAGCCTTAGCCAGTATCTGGAATTCCAGAGGTGACAGGTGCAGGCCATCTCTGACAAAGCATTGTGGTCTGCCGATCATGTTGTCCGGGCAGACAGATACTGGATCCCCTTGGAAGTACACCAGTAGCTTAGCCAATTGCTGAAGTCAATCATTTTGCCCTTGTACTGTGGTATCATTCTGGGTGATGGCAGGATGCTACTCAGGGCTAGTGTCATACCTGCCTGGGCCACATGGTCAGAGAGCTCCTCCATGTCTCTTTTATATGTAGTCCAGGGAGATACGTCTCAGGTCATTCACTCCAACATGGACAATGAAAGAGTCATATTTGTACTTGTTGCGGAGTGACCTGAGTGCGTTTGTTATATGGGGTCTACCTGAAAATGCCGAAAGTCCACAATGCCGACAACGAGAGCACCGACACCAGACGATCGACAATGGAGATGATCGAAAGTTGAGAATCCTGACACTGAGAACACCGACATGTTAAGGTAAGTGTGTGATAGGGACAGATGTTAGGGTCAGGGTGTGGGTAAGGTAAAGTGTGTGATAGTGACGGATGTTAGGGTAGGGTGCGGGTCAGATAAGTGTGTGATAGTAACAGACTTGAGGGTTAGGGGCAGATTAAGTGAGTTATGGTTAGGGTGCGGGTAAGGTAAGTGTGCGATAGTGACAGACTTAAGGGTTAGGGGCAGATTAAGTGAGTTAGGGTTAGGGTGCGGGTAAGGTAAGTGTGCGATAGTGACAGACCTTAGGGTTAGGGGCAGGTTAAGTGAGTTAGGGTTAGGGTGCGGGTAAGATAAGTGTATCATAGTGACAGACATGAGGGTTAGGGGCAGATTAAGTGAGTTATGGTTAGGGTGCAGGTAAGGTAAGTGTGCGATAGTGACAGACTTAAGGGTTAGGGGCAGATTATGTGAGTTAGGGTTAGGGTGCGGGTAAGGTAAGTGTGCGATAGTGACAGACCTTAGGGTTAGGGTTTGGGTTAAGGTTAGTGCATAGATAGTTGTGTATGTAAGGTTTAGTGTAGGTTTGTAAGGTTTTTGGTGTGCTTGTGTTGTGTGTGTGTTTTTTTGGGAAAGGTATTTGTTTTGTTGATTGTCGGGATTGTGGTTTGTCGGGCATGTGAAATTTCGTGTTTGTGAACTTTCGGTTTCTTTTGGTGCTGTCGTGTCAGTTATTTCATTGTCAGTGTTTTGGCGTGTCGGTGTTATCAAGTAGACCCGTTATATAGTGGATCCTGGTACCCGATAGGCAGCTGACAGTAACTTTTTCCTTGTTTAGCCTGGTGAGAGGGACGTCAGTGTGCCTGAATTATATTCCATGTTAAATTGAACCCTGAATTATATTCCATGTTGAACTGAACATTTAACTAAGTGTACCTCTAACATGTACTATGTCAAAATAAATGTTCATTCTTTGTTGAAGTTGCTTGTGTGTTGATTTATTGCTTGCTACAGTGGCATTTGTGAGAACAGCAGCTTTAAGGCAACCATGCATTCCTCTGAATGTGCATTGCATGTTGACCTGGATTGTACACGTCTGTAAGCATATTCCCTGTGTACTAAAGACTGGCATGTATATATCATAAATTAATTTAGATGTCTACATGTTGTCACTTCATTTTCCTATTAGCCTTACAATGAAAACAAGTGTAGCTGCAGGCTATGTAACATCTCCTGTGCTGCAAGGAGTTAAATGTCACTTACAAGTTTAGAGGGTCCTGGGTTCAAATACAAGTAATACAGCCTTCATTTTTGTAATGTGTCCTTGTAATGGCTAGCAATGCAATGAATTATAGACCTGTACATCTACATTCTTTTTGTTGGAACGCCTGTGATTGTAAGACTGTAGTAGCCAAGGTTCAAGGTTGCAATTCTGCAGAATCTTGTCCTTTTTAATGGTGCCCTACTTCACATGATAAATTTTAATAGTAGCGCTAGTATTTCCGATATAATACTCATTTTTGTAATGGGTGAGGACATTTTCATAGTTATATCTGTATTATTTTACATATTGTGTATAATTAGCTTCATGCAAATATGTTGACTGAATTTGCTTGATAGTAAGCAGCAAACAACATTTTCAAATGATGCAGATCACAATGCCACACATTTTCAGTATGTGTTATAACTGTAATCGCTGGGAAAACACATTGTACATTGGTGTTCATCTGCATTAAAGATAGCTGGCATTCAGAGTGAAGGACTGTAATTCCGCTCAAAACATTGGGATATGCAGGAGTCCAAAGTGTCTGTTGGACTCCTAGTGAATGATTATGGTCCCCGGCTGTTGGACTCAAAGTGAATGATTATGGTCCACAGCTGTTGCAGGAACACTATTATAGATCATATTACAAATTGGATACATGGAATAGTTTGGCCTGGGATTTGTCCACTGATACCAGTATCCCCCTCACTGGTGAACATTGTAGAAATCACTACTGAGACCTCAGGATGAGGAAGAGGGATACCCTCAAACATTGATGGATGAATGTAGGAGTGATGGCAGTCCACAAATGTGTATCACTTGCAGGCACAGCTTGAATAATGAAGCAGATGCATCTATTTTTCATTGCTGATATTACTGTGTTTAATTTATTCCCACAGTTAATGCAGACAGAACACTAAATGTGTGGGGAAGATTGAAGGATGAATAATATTAATGCAAACATAAAGATACATGGTGAAAGTTAACATAAACACAAGATAAAATTATGCATAATAAACAAAACATAAGAGGTAATAAAAAGTGAGATAATGAGGTAAAATATGATTGAAGAAATAATATTGTAATAAAAAAATAAATCATAATAAAAATAAGTAATACATAAATAAAAAAAAAGAAGATATGGGGTGGGGTGAGAGAAAAAAAGAGAACATTAGCAATTTCATACATTGTACGACAAACTTTCAAAAGTAACTTTACTGTCTTCTGTTACAGTCTGCTTTAAACAATAACAGCTGCTGCAAAATTCTTTTATTACTTGGACTACATGAACAGTTATTACACGTGACAGCAGGCCATTGAAGCCACAGGTGTGGAGGTTTGCATTTCAAATGCTGTAATGATGATTACATAACAGTACTTTAATTTTTATTGATTAAATGCTAACAAAGTATTGTAATCACATGGTTTATATATTTGGGGAGTGTGATATTAGAACCCACTACTGTAATAATGTACTCTTCCATTGGAATACAACATAATGCAAACAGTCTTTCATTTCACACTTTATAGACTCATGGTCACTGTTATCTGAGAATGTGCAACTGCTGCTTTGTGTTTCAGACCACACACCTCCACCTCTTAGAGCAGGATATCTGGACATATGATAGGATCATAGTATTATAGGAAGTTACTAGGCTGTTGGCCCTGAGGGCCTTACAAGCCTAGCCAAGAATTAGCCCCTGTTTCAACAAGTCAGCACACAATGCCCCTGTCCAGCATGGATACAGGTGCAATCCCAGGGGTGTATTTTCTGTTCCCCATCCAGTTATCCAAGTTTTGATTAAAAAGGGTTAATGAGGTTCTCTGCTTGATGTGGAGAGGGAGTCTATTCCACAGAAGAGGGAGTCTCTGGGACACAAATCAGTCCCCCCAAGATGTCACAGACCAGGTTGAGGCTGCACATGTGGGTTATTCAAATGGAGCTTGACTTGCGGAAATACAGCAGTCCCATTAAGGCAGAGTCTGAGATGGCTTTGTATGCCATACAGATGTCACCTGTGATAAGTCTGTATGTGACTGAGGAGAGGGACAGTGCTTTAAGCTATCTGTGTAGGGTAGATGTCAGAGGCCCTAGATTCTCCTGGTGAGGAACCTCTGTGGTCTGTTCAGCTGCTGCATATGCTTTGTGAGGTACATGCTGAAAGGGGTGTTGTACTCAATAATGGGACTTATAAGGAAAGAATATAGGAATGTTATGACCTCCTTGTCCCTGAATGAGATACCCTTCATAATAAGGTGGGTTATGTAGAAAGCCTTTTGTAAAATGGAGGCAATATGGTGATCAAAAGTCAGTTTGCTATCAACATGAGTGCCCAAATCCTTCAGTTTGCTGCCCATCTGGTAACATATGGATTGATGCCTAGTTGAGAGAGTTTATCTATTACATATTAGGTATACAAGGGCCCATTATTAGGAACATATTGCAAATGCTGCTATAGCACACATGCATAGTTGCATAGGATTTCTCTTAACAGAACTTTTTGACACTAATTTACTTATTGACATCTACATTAAGCATTTGCCAGACAACAATGAACCCTATAATGACCAGGGTAAAACAGTGATTTTTAAATCTGGATTTTCAGCAAATACAAGTAGTACTGAAAGGTACTGTACAAAAATCATAACAAAGTATGATATAGCTAACAATCCATCCATAACTGTTAAGGCTGCAATAAGAGTGCTTTATATAATCATTCTTACTTACCACATGCTTGTCTCATCCTCTCCAGTCTCCTAACATGGAACCTCAGATTTGAGGTACTCTCTTCTACAGCTGTGGAGAAAAGGGAAAAGAAAAAACAATTATGAATACCAGTGTTTACCATAGCCAGCTTGAGTATGTTCAGGTAATACATGTAAATCATACTTACACATCACTGGGGTGTTCCCCACCTGGCAATCCCTGATTCACTGATAAGGGGTATCCCTCTTTTTCTTATAGAGGTCATCATAGTGGTGATGGCACTGTTCACCGATGCAGGGGATACTACTTGCACTGGTAAGTGCCCTGGCCAAACTATCACAGGCTTCTGCTTTGTATTGAGTAGCAGTATAGTTCTCCTGCAACAGGCATGGGCCTTGATTCCTAACCAGAAGCCCAATAAAAACCTTGAACTGCTGGACACCCCAGCACTGTCTCTAAAGTGCACACCATCACCTGCTCCAGTCATTACTGCACATGTCAAACCTCAATGTACAAAGTGCAGTCCCTGGTATTCCCCTTTTAAATATCATGGTGTCCCACCACTTACACTTACTGAGAATCCACCCTGTGTACAAGTTGATACATTTGAAAATGGTGAATACCACTTACTATCTCACAAACTCTATGGTGTATAAATATATATATATATATATATATATATATATATATATATATATATATATATATATATATATATATATATATATATATATATATATATATATATATATATATATATAAAACCATCGATATTTGCACAATGCTAAGCTGTGCACCTTTTTCTTAAATATTTGCAAAATCCATCACCAAGACAATTTCACAGATATTTACTTACATTACTAATTTATTTGGATATGCTGCAATCTCAAGCCATCATATAAAAATAATATGCACTCCCTGGATTAGAACCCATGACCATCTGCGCTATAGGCCAGCACTTTACCCATATCAGTGCAAGGGGAGTGATTGCATCAAAGCTGTTTTACTAGTTCTAATGCCTTCCATTGTCTGAGTATATTGCAGCTCCACTTAACAGGTTTGCACATCGCACAGCATTGTACAATTATATTTATTAAAAGCATCCTGTTTCTATGTTTAGATGTCTGGTTCACATCTGATACATGGGTTGTCCCACTGCACAGACCCAATACCCATCTGCCAGCACAATGGTGCATCACACAAACATGCGGGAAAACTAAAAAACATAAGAGGACACATGATTGGAGAAGATTTGTGGGTTTCAAATAGTCATTCAGGATGGATGGTGGACTAAATACTCACTTTGGCATGCTGTGCATCATGAATATGCAGTGCACACTACCAATGGCACTTTGTGGCCATGTGCATGAAAACACTCTGTGTAGGCTCTACATGGAGTTTATTGAGTCCTGGGGGATTCATTTTTAAAGGGGATAAATCCTCAGTGAATTTTAAGAGAGAGGAAAAGAGACTTGGAAAGCTGATGGGTTAGGGGATATGACCTGTGTTACAGCAGAAGCATTTGGCTTGGATGAAGAAGTACTTTGAGTTGCAATCTGAATTTGGAATAAGTGTTGATTTCTTTAATGTTGATGGGATGAGCTTGTCAAAGAGTAGGTACCTGAGAGGAGAAAGCATGGGCATTGCTGTGGAGGTGGGGACCAGTCATATTAGTCATCAGGAATGGTGTTGCATATCCTCTAGATGAAAGACCACAGACTCTGTACTGTATTAGGCTAGCTACTGAGCAGTATAAAACTTGCTCTAGGTGATTTTGTCACATCAGCTGATGTCACCAGGGGCATGGTATTTTCCATTGCTAGTGGGATAATGCCAATAACAGCCAGGCATATTGTTTAGCTGCCCATCCTGGGTTGCATGAGATAGTTCATCTGAGCAAAACCTTTATTTAAAATCATGCCAATAAAAATAATAATTAAGAACTGCTACCCCAAATACAGCTTCACCAACAGGACATAGCTTAGATGAGGTGATGTTAAGGTGGGAAATGGAACCAAGAAACAAGGTGAAAGGGCAGTGCAAAAAATTCACTTGGAATGGGACCAGAAGATGACAGACTAGAAATTATGTGGAACTGTGATGAGAGATAGTGTCCAGATGAAAATGAGTCATGTAATCAAATTCAGTGATAGACTCATTACAATCAGATGTCCAAAAGCAAGGCAGTGATGAGGAGAAAAATTGGGGGGTTTAAGGCACAGGTGAATAATCTCCTATATAAGGGGGACAAAATGAGCTGGTGATAAGAATGGGAGCCATAAAAGTTCATAATGGGACTGAGAGAACAGACAGATCGGGATCTAAATGGATGGAGAAACAGGATTAAGAATGGGGAGGCCATCCCTTAGTTCTGTCTGGCAAATGCTCAGAATTAGTCCAAAATGACAAAAAAATACACCAAACCCACAGACATTGCCAACATCCTAGCTGACAGGTTCAGCACAAACTTCTCCCCCCCCCTTCCCCATCAAAAGGGCAAATATCTATCCCAGCAGAGTGCTGCCCCCCTGACATCTCAGATGCTCAGATAAGAGCCGCCCTCTCCAAAGCAAAAAACACAGCATCAATGGTCCCGGGCAGCGTCTTACATGAACTCCAAGAAGAACTAAACCCAAACATAAAACTACTGTTCAATCTTAGCCTTACTACAGGATATGTACCCAAAGAGTGGTGTACAGCAACTGTGGTCCCTCTCCACAAAGGTGGTGCCTCAACGGATCCTGGAAACTATTGCCCCATAAGCCTGACTAGCTTGGTCTGCAAAGCTATGGAAAGGATCATCATGGACCTCATAAATAAAGATATTGGGGACCTACAGACACTGGATCCTACCCAGTTTGGCTTTGTTAAGGGCAGATCCTGCCTCTTAAACCTGGTTGATTTCTTTTAAACAGTCACCAAGGTCAGTGACGAGGGGAAGGTGGTCCACACAGCCTACCTGGACCTCGCAAAAGCCTTCGATACAATACCCCACTTGGGCATTATAGATAAGCTCACCAGCTTAAATATAAGCCCCTATGTCACTAGATGGGTTGCAAACTGGCTCAAGGACAGAACCCACATGGTTAGAATTGCTGGAGCCATGTCAGACTCCAAACCAGTTACAAGTGGCGTCCCACAAGGCTCAGTCCTGGGACCTCTCTTGTTCGGTATATATTTCTCGGAGGTACAGGCCAACACGGAAGGACTGTGGCTGACCAAGTTTGCAGATTACTGCAAACTGGGCACCATAATCGACTCTCCAGCCGACACAAGCATTCTCCAAAAGGGCCTCATAGAAACAGACAACTGGTGCCAGAGCCGTGGCCTCAAGCTAAATGCCAAAAAGTGTATAGTCATCCCCTTCGGCAAAAACAAGGTGCCCACAAATTACCACATAGATGGTAATCCATTAAGTGTGGAAGAAGTAATTAGGGACCTGGGGACCCAAGTTGATAGCAATCTCTCATTCGACAACCACATGGCCAAAGTGGTTAGAAAATCATTTTATATAGCCCACCTAATCATGAAGGGATTAACATCTAGATCAGGGAAGGTCATCGTGCCTCTTTACTCATCCCTCATCAGGCCCATAATTGAGTACAATGCCTCTTTTGGGATGTACCTTACCAGACACTGCAGCAACTGGAAAGATCCCAAAAGTACCTCACCAAGAGGATCAAAGGGCTCAAACAGATGCCGTATGCTGCCCGGTTAAAGAAACTCCAGCTCTACTCAGTGGCATACCACCTGCTCAGAGGCAATCTGTTCCTGACGTATAAAGCCATGTCCAACCCAGAATTAATAGACATGCTGCACCTCAGAAAATCCAAATCCCATCGAGCTATGCACTTGAGAGACTTGAACCTCAGCACTGAAATAAATAGGACATGCTGGAGGGACAGATTCATAACCCAGAGGCTCCCTTCACTCTGGAATAAAATCCCAGTCCAGGTTAGGCAGAGTCCCTCATTTACTCTCTTCAAGAGGAATCTTGATGAGTGGATGGGAGATCATAGATTTACTCCAGGTATCACTTCTGTGTCACTGTTAGACAGATGCACAGTATACTAACCTCGAAAAAGGGCATAGCAAAATTCATTCTAAAATGGGTGGTGAAAGCCAAACACACTCTGGCTAGGCTTGTAAATGCCTTAGAGCAGATAGCCTAGTATTAACCTATGAACCTAAAAGGGACATTTAGGTAAAATCAGAGATTGCACATGTAATTCCCAGTTAATTAAGCAGTACCTTGCGTAAAGCTACTGTTGGCTACAGTTACTGGTCTGGAGCAAAATCAGAGGAGTTCATGGCAATACTCAGGATTCTAGCACCTCAAGGAGAAGAGGTAATAGGTGGGAGCCAAAGAAGAATATCAACATCTTTAAACACTATGTGTGAGGGCTAAAGCTATGCAATGAAGCCAGGTAAGGAAATAAGGTACACAAGGAAAGCCAGTGGTGGAACTCAGAAGGCAAGACATTTATTAAATAAAAGAAGGAAAGCAGGAAGAAGTGTGAGATATAAAATATAGAAAATACTAGGAAGGAATACAGGTAGACTAATTGAGGCTTAGGATCAGAGGCAATGGAAAAGGGCAAGGCATCAGAGACACTCTAAAACCTCTGTAATGTGATTCAGCAGATGGCACAAAAAAGCTGCTCACAGTGAATGCCAATGACAGAAATTAAAAGAGGATAATTAACAGACCCCATTCATAAGTGATGAGGAAATGCCAGCAACAGTATGTTCACCAGTCTATACAACATCAAAGCCAGATGGAAGGAGTTCTTCAAAATCCTTCTTAATGAAGAAAACACCACTGAAGCTGTACTGCTCCATGCCCAGCCAGTGATGGAAAAGGATGAATAAACTGCCAAGGAATCCTGAAGAATCCCCCCCAGAGGAAGTATGAAGAACACTAAGGGAATTCTGAAGACCTCACCCTAGAGGAAGTATAAAGAGCACTAAGGGAATTCTAAAGACCCCACCCTAGAGGAAGTATGAAGAACACTAAGGGAATTCTGAAGACCCCACACAAGAGGAAGTATGAAGAACACTAAGGGAATTCTGAAGGCCCCACCCTAGAGGAAGTATGAAGAACATTAAGGGAATTCTGAAGACCCCACCCTAGAGGAAGTATGAAGAACACTAAGGGAATTCTGAAAACCCCACCCTAGAGGAAGTATGAAGAACACTAAGGGAATTCTGAAGACCCCACCCTAGAGGAAGTATGAAGAACACTAAGGGAATTCTGAAGACCCCACCCTAGAGGAAGTATGAAGAACACTAAGGGAATTCTGAAGACCCCACCCTAGAGGAAGTATGAAGAACACTAAGGGAATTCTGAAGACCCCACCCTAGAGGAAGTATGAAGAACACTAAGGAATTCTGAAGACCCCACCCTAGAGGACGTATAAAGAACACTAAGGGAATTCTGAAGACCCCACCCTAGAGGAAGTATGAAGAACACTAAGGGAATTCTGAAGGCCCCACCCTAGAGGAAGTATGAAGAACACTAAGGGAATTCTGAAGACCCCACCCTAGAGGAAGTATGAAGAACACTAAGGGAATTCTGAAAACCCCACCCTAGAGGAAGTATGAAGAACACTAAGGGAATTCTGAAGACCCCCACCCTAGAGGAAGTATGAAGAACACTAAGGGAATTCTGAAGACCCCACCCTAAAGGAAGTATGAAGAACACTAAGGGAATTCTGAAGACCCCACCCTAGAGGAAGTATGAAGAACACTAAGGGAATTCTGAAGACCCCACCCTAGAGGAAGTATGAAGAACACTAAGGGAATTCTGAAGACCCCACCCTAGAGGAATTATGAAGAACACTAAGGGAAATCTGAAGACCTGACCCTAGAGGAAGTATGAAGAACACTAAGGGAATTCTGAAGACCCCACCCTAGAGGAAGTAGGAAGAACACTAAGGGAATTCTGAAGACCCCACCCTAGAGGAAGCATGAAGAACACTAAGGGAACTCTGAAGACCCCACCCTAGAAGAAGTATGAAGAACACTAAGGGAATTCTGAAGACCCCCACCCTAGAGGAAGTATGAAGAACACTAAGGAAAATTAATTCAGGGAAAGCAACAGGCTCAGTTAAACCCTCAGCAGATATGATTAAATGCTTTATAGATTAAGGTGGAAATGTCTCCTGAAGGTATGGAAAGAAAGGCGTTTTCCAGATGACTGCAGAATAAGCATTTTAGTGTCAGTGTACAAGAACAAAGAGGAGTTTTATAACTGTGAGTAGTACAGAGCTATCAAACTCCTGTCACGCTGCATAAAAGCAAAGTCAAGGGTGAATGATAAAGGAATATATGGAGAAGTACAAAGTGAGATGGGAGATGAGCAGTTCAGATTCAGATCAGGATGTAGTACAGCTGTTCAATGTTTGCAGCGAGATAGCAAATAGAAAATGGGTTGTGAATGGAGAAAGGGTCCAATGAGGTATTCCTAGAATTGCAAAAGACAAGATGACAAGGTCCCAAGAATATTGATTTGGACAGTACTGCAAAGGTTAACAGTGCTGGAATCAATGTTAGATTTAATGTAGGCTATGTGCAGCAATCCAATAACACAATTACGAGTAGTGTCCAGACAACCAGCAGTTCTAAGTTGGAGTATGTCTACATCAGGGTTCCATTCTGAGACCACAACTGTTCATACTGGCAATGAACTACTTTACCAAACATGGAGGAGTAGATAGATCAACAAGGCTACTGTATGTAAATGATATAGCACTACAAGCAGACTCTGAACAGGAGCTTTAGCAACCTTTTCATGTTACTTATCTTTACCAGAACTACTTGTTGGTTTATATTTTCATATACATTATCTTGAATAAAATTTATCATTTCTTCTCTAATCATTTTAATCACTTCTAATGATAAAAATATGTAGCACAAACCAACTAGAGAGCTACCATGTTGCAGGTAAAGCAGCCAAATGAAGGATACTTCCAAATAACAATCAGACAGAATGGTACTCAGCTTCAATCCAACATAGATTTTAAAGATCCACACAGGAGCACAAACCATGTAGCAGGTAAAGCAGCCAAACAAAGGATACTTCCAAATAACAATCAGGCAGAATGGTACTCAGGTTCAATCCAACTTAGACAGATTTTAAAGATCCACACAGAAGCACAAAGACCAGAATAAAACTCAGGTTTATTAAAACAAGAGGTGAGCGCTTTCGCTATGAGCTTCTTCAGACCTAATAACATCTACATTAAAAATAACCAAGGTATATATAGTTTCCTTTGAGTCAATTAAAAAATCAATTAAGACATCAATTAGCTACTAGAACATCTTAAAGGTAGATATACACTATATTTAATTACTGCAAGAATATATAAAAAACCTTTTTCACATACTGCATCCACATATAAAAATATGCATATAAAACCATATACTTATGCTACTATGATAAATGTACAAAAATAATAAAATATCAAATATATATATAAATACAGAAGTATATATAGGGAATATATGTATAAAAAGCAACACTGATAGATGGATCATTTATGTAGCCTTCTTCTTTTCAAGGCAGGTTTAATGGATGCACGTTCATTCAAACCTTTACCCCTATCACCCCTCAAAACGATGATCCAACATGTTTCCCTGTACTCTGTGTATGTCCTAATATCCCCTTGTCTAAG
Organism: Protopterus annectens; assembly: GCF_019279795.1. NCBI lineage: Eukaryota > Metazoa > Chordata > Ceratodontiformes > Protopteridae > Protopterus > Protopterus annectens. The sequence continues at coordinate 1,175,816,222 of NC_056732.1, forward strand.
ACTGTTGTTAATGGATTCAATGACCCTAAACTTAAAGGAGTGCTCTGTACCTGATTCATTTACATGTTTAGAGAGTGCATTATTTTATAACTTCTTCCTGATACTATACAAGTGTTCTCTAATACGATCGCGTAAGACTCTATTAGTCTTCCCAACGTAGAATGCATGGCAGATATTACATACTGCCAAATACACTATATTAGAGGACATACAATCATGATGACCTAAAATGTAAAGGATTTACACATATCTGGATGAAAAAAAACCCTTCTCAGTACTAATACAGGGACAATAATTGCATGAGCCACATGGCTTAGTAAACCCATAATCCATACAGCCTCTATTCTCTTTCCTGTGACACAACAGCCTTTTCAGGTTCTTATGATTCTTATACCTAAAACTAGGGGTTTGACCAACAATATCCCCTATGTCACTATCAACCAAGAGAATAGGCCAAAATTGCTCAAAAAGTTTCGTAACATACCCAGTGTCACTTGAGAAATATAATGTGACTTTGGTAAATCTAGTCCCAGTATTAACAATGGGGGTAGATATAAGCTCATTCGGGCCAAAATATGGTTTGGTTTCCCTCAAAGATGTGAGGTCATTCCATTGCCTCTCCAACTCTGCATGTGAATAGCCTCTTTCTATCAAATTATCACCAACACTGGCAAGTTCAGAAGAAAAAAACAATTTCAGAAGAGTTCATCCTAGATGCTCTCATACCCTGCCCTCTAACTAGATTCCTAAAGATGTAGCCAGGATGCATGCTCATCCTAAATAAAAAGGCGTTCTTATGACATGCCTTATGGTGGACGCCAATGTTAATGATACCCAAATCCAATTTCTGAATGTACACATCGAGATAATCTATAAAATCAAAAGAAAATTTAAACGTAAATTTCAGGCAAGTCATCAAGTTGTTCACTTCTTCAAACAAGTTACTAAACTCCAGATAGGAACCACGCCATAAAATAAACAGATCATCAACGAAACGCCTATAGAATAGAACATGTTCTATGAAATTGTTCTGTGTAAATAAAACCTCATGTTCCCATTGAGCAAGGAACATGTTGGCGTTGGCGGCCATTAACAACAGTCTTAGACAAGGGGATATTAGGACATACACAGAGTACAGGGAAACATGTTGGATCTTCATTTTGAGGGGTGATAGGGGTAAAGGTTTGAATGAACGTGCATCCATTAAACCTGTCTTGAAAAGAAGAAGGCTGCATAAATGATCCATCTATTAGTATTGCTTTTTATACATATATTCCCTATATATACTTCTGTATTTATATATATATATATGTGATATTTTATTATTTTTGTAAATTTATCATAGTAGCATAAGTATATGGTTTTGTATGCATATTTTTATATGTGGATGCAGAATATGAAAAAGGTTTTTTATATATTCTTGTAGTAATTAAATATAGTGTATATCTACCTTTAAGATGTTCTAGTAGCTAATTGATGTCTTAATTGATTTTTTAATTGACTCAAAGGAAACTATATATACCTTGATTATTTTGAATGTAGATGTTATTAGGTCTGAAGAAGCTCATAGCGAAAGCGCTCACCTCTTGTTTTAATAAACCTGAGTTTTATTCTGGTCTTTGTGCTCCTGTGTGGATCTTTAAAATCTGTCTAAGTTGGATTGAAGCTGAGTACCATTCTGCCTGATTGTTATTTGGAAGTATCCTTTGTTTGGCTGCTTTACCTGCAACATGGTAGCTCTGTAGTTGGTTTGTGCTACATATTTTTATCTGTTTAATTTTGTGACTACGGAGCTTTTATCCCCCGGTTTACTGACTATTTTGACTTTTATATTTTTTATATTTTATATATTTTTGTCAGTAACCGGTGGGGACATGGCTGTTGAACTGATTGCAGATATTGAACTTGATTACTCTCCTGGCATGGAAGCGAATGCTGCACGGATGAATTCTGGAACTAACGACCAATCGGAGGCTACATTGTTAACTGAGAGGCGTAGCCCAGGTCCCGACATTTTGTCAGCGAGGTTTGGACAGTATCTGATTAGAGATCATGTCAGTTTATGGGGAAATGACCTGTGTATGTCATTGGAAGAAGTTACTGGACTAGCTGGCGACTTGGATAGAGTACATTCTTGTATTGAAAGCTTGGAGAAAGATTTTCTACGATACAAACGTTTGCAACTCCAACGCCTTCATTTTGAAGCCTGCCTCGACTGGAAGATCATTCCAAGAGGCCTGCGTGTATTGAATATGCCAAGTCAAGGCACTCAATACCCTGAGCTTTTAGCAAAATGGCAGAAACTAAATTTAGAGGTGAGTGCAAGCTATATGAAGCTCCTTATTGACTATTTTAAACCGGAGGAGCAGCGTTTGCAAGCCCTCCTTGTACAGAAGCAATTGGAGTTTTGTAATGGTTTTTCTGAGAATGTGTATGGAGCACCTTTTGAGATGCTACTAGATAGGGTAGCAGTCCTTGAACGACAACTTATCCAACAGAAGAAGTCTAAGATTATAAGAGACACTCGTGATTTTAAAGTGGGCCATGTATTTTTATGGCCCCACTTTGGACAATCTAACGTTAGTAACAACAATGTCAGTTCCATTTCTGATAATAATGCTCCTAATGCTATGAATTCATTAAATGTTGCTAATACTGAAATTAGTACTAATAGAAATGCACGTAAGAGAGTGTCAATGCCTGTTGAAGGCATACAAAATGTTGCTAGTCCTATTTATGATGTTTCACATGTCTCTGTAGAGCAAGATCTAGAATGTAATGATCTAAGAAACTTCTCTAATGATAAGGTGGGTCAAAGTCATTATAGAGAACCAGTAGATGTCCAGGGTTCATCTAAGGGGTTAGACCCTGTCTTGAATTCTAACAATGTCACTAATGAAGGGATGTCCTCAGTGGACAATTTACCCCCACATAGTTTTGTTAACCACCCTGGAACTAATACCTGTCCTACGAATACTGAACAGGTTGTTAGACCTAAAGTATGTAAAGGTAATACCTTTGGTCATAACTCTAATAGTAATGATGAATCTGGTTACCTGCCTTCTTTTCCTTTACCCGTTCGTGTGAACAAGGGAGGGGGGAGAGGGAGGTCAACCAGCAGGAACAGGTACAAGAGGAAGTTGTCAGGTGAAATTCAACAGAATCAAACTATAAAGAGAATGTGGAATAAGGACGTTTCACACTAATCCATAATATTTCTAGATATGACCTCACATTAGATGAATGTAATATACTACAGAAAGGTTTGAATTTTATACCTACCCGTCCTAGTAAGTTAGAAGATACTATACTTGACCTAAAGATTTTTTGCAGGGATGTTATGCTACGCCTTACGTTTGGCAATCAGGATTGTGATACTGTAGAGACAGAGAGAGTAAGGCCCTTCCTAAGGAAACCAAGTTCTTACACCCCTCTCAATCATCCACTAGTTGAAGCCTATAGTAAGTTAACTGAAGATGAAATCTTTCAGTTCTATGACAATAGAACAAGAAATTCTTTGAGATCCTTGAAACAAAATCTAACTTTTAGGGAACGGAAAGCTCTTCTTTCCTTACAAAATAATGATACTTTAACCATTCGGCCAGCAGATAAAGGGAATAAAATTGTCATTATGGATAGTGATCACTACTGTTAGAAAAATATGTATTTGAACATGTATAAAGTGCTAGTTTAAAAGCAAATAGTATATAATGCATTTTATTCTATTTACAATATGGCAATAAGAATGATTTTACATGTAATTGCTTGAAGCTTTGGAGCTGCAGTGTATTTGAACTCTGACCCTGGCAGTAGCCAGCTCAGCAAGCTTATGTTTTTCACTAATGATTATCTGCTGGGTCAGGAAATTAAATGTATAAAGCATTGAAAATTCTTCTTCCTTCCTCTGAGATAATTGGCCTTGTGAATGTTATCAAAGATAAGACACAGCTGCTAAATTAATGTTGCAAGAAGAACAAAGAAGTATATTACAAGACTGAACCAACTATTGTATTCGAGCAGGCCTGAAACCTTGAAGGAGTAACATTTTACAGAAAGACATTATAACTAACCAGGCGCTTTGCAAGGCTGTATTATTCCCATGGGAAAACTTTTAAAATGTATAACATCAGCTTTTTCTTATGAATAGAATATTGTAGACCATAGTGATGTAGGTGCCCTGTGACTAACCACATCAGTAAGGTGGGCACAGCTTGAATGTAAGACTATATAAAATTGTGTATTTCCTGCATCATGTCAGACAAAACTCTGTACTTGTATGTTTTTTTGCCTCCTGGTGTACACTAGTAAACTTTTGCATCTGATCCTCCTGTGTTGTTATCATTTGTTTTTATTTAACAGTTTGGTCCTCCTTGAACCGGAATTCCCTTGGTAAGCTGCAGATCAGAGTGTATCGGTGGTCGAATACTACGCAGGAGAAGTTACCAAACGGTTCTTCTTGAAACACAAAGACCTCCGACTGAATTGTCGCTTTGAGAGGCTGGCCACTTTCTGATCTGGCAAGAGCGGTCTCGAACTGGTCGACCCAGGAGGCTCAGGTAGGAAGATAATTTGCCTTTTTTCTGTTTTAGATCAGGGACTAGGTTACAGTAAATGTCACTGTCAGAGATTTGTTATACAGATCAGGGACAAAAGGAAATTACTGTATATTTTGTCAGAGATCAGGGAAACAGAATAAGGTAGGCAGTTATTCTAGATAAACTGTGTAAGGAACTGAAATACCACGTGGTGAAAAGGGTTACGTAACATTTTATTTTAGAATGGGAAATCAGTGCACTAAAAAATCGCGAGATCTGCCCCTAACTGATGACGCAAAATATATGCAATTACAACGGACTGATAATGTAAGGTATTATACAAAATGAGTTAATAAATACGGATTTGATGGTAAATTAAACAAGATTTCATTAGTTAAACTTTTAAAAAAGATTTAATCTGATGCAGAAGGTCAGGCAAAAAAACAACAGTGATTAGGCATTCCTCAGGCACACACGTGGATTGAGGAAGTAAACCGAAGGGAACAGAAAACTAAAAATGCAAAAACATTATTTTTAGACAAAGAGGATAATAATACAGTAATAGCGATGGCCCCTCCCCCTCCACCCCCTCCAATGCCTTTTTCAGGATATGAAGCAGGAGGACAAGCTGGTCCACCTCCACGTTATCCTGAAGTCACAAGAGCACTAAAACCATTTGTTAGAGATCCTATTGAAACTAGGTCCTGGACACGTAAAACACTTGGGGACACAGACTTATATCAAGTAGGGAGAGACACACTAGACGAGAGTGAGGAAGAAATCTGTCCACTAATCGAGGTACCAAATCCTCAGGCAGGACAGGAAGGACAGGACCCAACTCTTCTAGTATATAGACCATGGACACCGGAAGATATTCGGAAAGCTACAGAGGGAATCCCTCATCCAAAAGTTAATTACACAAAGTTTTTACAAGATTTGCAAGGTATGAGACTAAGTTACCACTTGAATGGGGAAGAAGTAGAAAAAGTAGTTAGACAGATTGTGGGTCCAGACTGGCACATGATTTGTGGCACCTGGAATCCTCGTAATGCAGAGCTTAAACCACTCCCACATAGTGACGCAGAATTAGATAACAGAGTGAAAGGTCTTACAGACCGAATTTCTGAAAAATGGAAACCTAGAGCAGATTGGACTTGCATTAACCAATGCATACAACAGGAAAATGAAACTGTAGATGGGTACTATGGTAGATTATTGGAATGTTTCAATAACCATAGTGGTATGGCTATTCCTGAAAATCAGACACATGATACCTCGTATGAACAGCAACTGAAAAATGCGTTTTTGAAAGGTTGCATTGCACCTATCAGTAGCTTTATTACAAAGCATATGATAGATCATCGAACAAGTAGGCTACAAGCCTTACTTGAATATGTTAGACATGCTGAAAGACACTTTAATAGTAAAAAGAAAAAGAAGACACAAGTCTTCACAGCTGAAGACGGAGCTGAAGTCTTTGTAGTACAGTCAGGTAAAAAGGGTAAGAAAAATACCCAGGGAAGTAGACAATCTGATAAAAGGTCAGAAGATTCTGAAGAGAGAAAAAAGAAAGGTGAGTGCTTTAAGTGCGGAAAGAAAGGACATTTAGCAAGGGATTGCAGGCTAAATAAAAAGGTGACTACAGAAAATAAAGGTGATGAGGACTGACTATATGATAGTGATGAAAATCAGAAATCATCAGGGAAGGAAAACAAACAAAGGGCAAATGTAAATGTAGTGGAAGGAACAGAGGAAGTACAAGCAAATGTAGAGGATGAAGAAAGTGAAATTTTAGATTTGGCATTACTGAGCTTGGAGCTCTATCTAGCAGACACAAAACCGGAAGGTACACTTCTGGTGGAAGGAAGGGAAGTAAAATTCTTGTGTGACTCAGGAGCGTCACGAACTTTGATACACCCCTCAAAGTTACCAGAAAATTCCGAATCACCTGATTATATATTAGTGAAAGCAGCAAATGGACAGCTATATAGGGAACCACTCTCCCATGATATAGCAATAACTGATCCAGTTTCAGGTATGACTCAGAAAAGTAAAATTGTAGTTTCTGCAAAATGTCCAGTAAACTTACTGGGAAGAGATCTTATGCAGATATTTGGCATAGCGGTAGTTCCCACCATGCAGGGTATGGAGGCACAAAGACAAATGGATACTTTTGTTGTATGACCGGAGGGTGAAACTTTTTACTGGTACAGCCAGGACCTAGTTACGACTGGTCCAGGGGCAGTAACCGAAGAACTGATGAATGTAGCCATCAGTAAGGCCCCCTCCCTTGACACTGACCAACAGCATTTGTTACATTGTACTCTATACTACTGTAGCATGCCAGGACCTGATAAAGAATATGAGCAAGAGTTGTTCAAAAATCCTGCTAACCGATTAGTATTACGAACCTTGTATTGGGATACTGAGGGAAACAGTGTAGTAAGCTATTCACTACCTCAGGAATTCATGACACTGTACAAATCTAATAGACTGCCACATGTCAGCTTGACAAAGAGTAAAGATGTGAGATGGGCAGATTTAGGAGAAAAAGTAACAAAATGGGAAAAGCAAACTGATTTAGAATTATCAGAACAGGGAATACAAAAACAGAAATTGAATTGGCTAACACAGACACATCCAGCTGTACACTTACAAACTAGTGAAGACAGCTGATTAGCATTCTTATTAGAAGAAGAAGAAAAAGCCTTGTGTGATATACCAGATATTCTTTGGTCAACAGGTAAATCAGATGTAGGACTTATTCAAACAGCAGGACCAGTAACTATTACACCAAAATCAGCATTTAGACCACAAAAAAGACAATACCCCTTGAGGAAAGATGCAGAGCAAGGAATCAAGCCTATAATAGCAGCATTACTCAAGGAAGGAGTACTGGTAGAATCTCTTGATTCACCATGTAACACCCCTCTATTTCCTGTTAAAAAAGCAAACGGGGAATGGCGGATGGTACAGGATTTACAAGCTGTAAACAATGCAATAATACCTAGAGCACCTTTGGAGCCAGACCCACACACCTTGTTGAATGATTTGAAGCCACAACAAAAATATTTCACTGTGGTAGATATAAGTAATGCTTTCTTTTCAATACCTATACATCCTGATAGCCAGTATTGGTCTGCATTTACATTTCAGGGTAAAAGATATACCTATACTCGGCTACCGCAGGGATATTGTGAAAGTCCAACGATATTTGCACAAGAAATGGCAAGCAATCTGGCAGGGTTTACCCCACCAGGAGGTAGTCAGATTCTACTTTATGTAGATGACATCTTGCTAGCAGCCCCTACCCAGCATCAATGCAGGGAAGATACGATAGTATTATTGAAATTTTTAGCAGCACAAGGACACAAAGTAAACAAAAGTAAATTACAACTTTGGAGAAAACAGGTTAGATACTTAGGATATGTAATATCCAATGAATGTAGAATATTAGACGAAGACAGAAAAACAGCGATTTTTACAGGCACCCAAACCAGCAACCAAGAAGGAAATGATGTCCTTCTTGGGAACGACTAATTTTGTCGGCTGGATATCAAACTATGCTTTAGAATCTGCTCCACTGGCTGATTTAATATATAAAACACCAATGGCAGCACAAGATGTATTACAATGGACACCTAAAGCAGAAACAGCTTTCTGCAGACTAAAACAATTGATAGCTTCATCACTAGTTTTAGGACTTCCAAATTACCACAAAAGATTTTTTCAGACCGTAGATTGTAAACAGGGATACATGACGTCAGTTTTGACGCAACAGCATGGGGATAAGCAACGCCCCATAGCTTACTATTCATCACAGTTAGATCCAGTGGCACAATCATTGCCTCACTGTGTGCAAGCAGTAGTCGCAGCTGCAATGGCAGTACAGGCTTCGGCCTCAGTGGTGTTGTTCCACCCTCTCACATTGAGAGTGCCTCATGCAGTCGCGATAATTTTACTGCAAGAAAAAATAGCATATCTATCTCCTGCTAGACATCTTTCATGTATGACCATACTGCTGAGCCAACTTCATATGGTAATTGAACGTTGTACATCTTTAAACCCATCAACGTTACTTCCGACTCCTGTGGATGGCACACCACACAGTTGCCTGCAGGAAATTGAGCAAATAACTTTGCCCAGACAAGACCTCACTGATATGCCCTTGGATGATGCCGAGGTGACATTTTATGTGGACGGTTCATGCAGAAAGGGTCCTACAGGGAAAAATCTAGTAGGGTATGCAGTAGTCACAGATACAGAGATTTTAGAAGCCCAACACTTACAGCATAACCTGTCTGCTCAAGCAGCAGAACTGATAGCCTTAACACGGGCTTGTACTCTAGCGAAAGATAAATGTGTGAACATATATACTGACAGTCAGTATGCTTTCTCTACAGTGCATGTTTTTGCGTAGCAATGGAAAAATAGGGGAATGATAACATCTACTGGCAAACCAATTAATCATGCACAACTTATTTTGAACTTGTTAGATTCCATTCAGTTACCTACTAAAGTAGCTATTTGTAAATGTTTAGCTCATACAAAACAACAGGATGCAACTTCAAAAGGAAATGCAAGAGCTGATACAGCTCCAAAGCAAGCAGCCTCAGCCTCAGCCTCAGAAACTTTACTTTTAACCGAGGAATTACAACCCTCTGAGATTTTAGATCTAGAAATGTTAAAAACAATGCAGACATTAACTACAAAAGCAGAGAAACAGAATTGGGAGAAACAAGGTGCAATCTTCGAAAATGGACTGTATATCTCCAAAGAGAAAAAAACAATATTGCCGTCTAATTTATTTAGATATGCAGCTTTGTTGAGCCATGGGCAGTGCCATGTCTCAACAGGGGGGATGTTACAGTTAGTAAATCGAATATTCCAAACATATGGATTCACAAACTTTACACAAAAATGTTGTGCAGCATGTCATATCTGTAACAAACATCATGCACAAGGGGCATTCAAACCCAAGCAAGGGAGTTTTCCTACACCACCATATCCGTTCCACACTATTTGTATGAATTTCATAGAATTGAATAAATGTGAAGGGAAAAAATACTGCTTAGTAATTATAGACATGTTTTCCAAATGGGTAGAAGCTTTTCCAACTAAAACTCCAGATGCAGCAACAGTGGCAAAGGCCCTAATAAAAGAAATAATTCCTAGATTTGGCATACCGGAAAAAATCTATAGTGACAATGGGACACATTTTGTTAAACAGACGATTCACCAACTTGGGAGATTCTTTGGGATCTCCTTGAAGAATCATTGTGCTTACCACCCACAGTCTGCAGGACTGGTGGAAAGGTACAATGGAATTTTAAAGAGCAGGTTAAGGAAGTTAGTAAATGATACACAGAAGAATTGGATTTACTGTTTGCCTTTGGCACTGCTGAACATGAGAACAGTTCCAAATGAAATGGTTTGACCCCATTTGAAGTGATATTTGGAAGGGCATATTATGTGCCACAGTGGAAAGCTCTCATGCCTGCAGAACTAGAGGCTGACAGCTCATTAGCTAACTATATGAGCAAACTGTTAACAAATAAAACTGTTTTGCAGTTGAACTCTTTTTCAGATAAAAGACAGACCAGACCGTTGGAAGCAGTGCTGACCCCAGGGTTCTGGGTGTGGTTGAAGGTCATGAAGAGGAAGAATTGGGCGAGTCCAAAGTGGGAAGGACCATACCAGGTACTGTTGGTGACGCCTACTGCAGTCAAAGTTGCTGAGAGGTCGTCCTGGGTCCACCTGACGCACTGTAAACCGGTAAAGAATTTTCAACTTGATAAACATTTTGTGACTGATACACAACAAAGGCAGGATGGCCAAGAGCGAAATGAGTAAAAATACAGATCAACCCCGAAGATATTGTTTAATCATCTTGCTAACTATGCATTTATTGACTATGATTGTGATGACTTTCCTTTTGTTGTGGTTTTTCCTACATATAACCACACAAGTGAAAGTGGAGAAACGTGATGAACTGTCTATAGACTGGCATCCAAACTTTAACACATACCTAGCTATGAAGCATGTATATGTAGAGACTATGAACATTTCAAATTGCTGGGTTTGTACTGCCATACCAACAGCATATGGAGGACTGTTGATGTCCGCTGTCCCCTTGGGGATAAATGAGACTTGGGAAAATTTACTTTTTGATACAGGTTCTGTAAGATTACAGGACAAAATTGCATTGTATTTGCCTATTACACAGAGGGGAATTGTATGTTTCTATAAGAATGATACACTCCAAGTGGGTTGGAGTAACTGTAACATAACTATATCTTATAAATGCTATATTAAAGCTAAAGATAAAGGCACTGTTTGTAACACAAATTATGATTCATATTTGAGCTTAATGAAAACAACATTAAGTGATGTGCAGAGAAATCCTGTTTTGCATAAACAATTGTCTGTTATAGACAAGAAAATGTTTCATTCAGAATTAACCCGCATCGGTACTAAAGTAGAAAACTGTTATTTTGTTTGTGGGAAAAAGGCATACAAATGGCTACCTGAGAATTGGTTCGGCAGTTGTTTTTTGGGTTATCTGGTTCCGGCTATAAGGCATACTGCAGAATTACCTCTAGGTAAGATACAAAATGTAAGAGATGTAGCCCGAAAACCTGAAGATCCAATCGGAAAACCTGTAAATCCAATGGGAAAAATCGAAGCTGGTTGGAAGAACCATCATTCTGTGAAAGATAAAGAAAAATTGACTCATCTGGACTTGAGTGACAGTATTATATCCTGGGCTGGAATATTTCCAGCATATGGAGCAGTCAAATCGATCTGGGAGTTGAGAAAACTGTCGAAGCTTCTCGAAGTAATGAGTAACGCAACTTTTTCTGCTCTCGAACTAGTGACTGATGAACTGAATGCAATGAGAACTGTTGTGCTACAAAATCGAATGGCTCTTGACTTCACCCTAGCGGCGAGAGGTGGTACGTGCGCGCTTATCAAAGAAGAATGCTGTGCGTTCATACCCGAAAATCGACACGAGATTAATGACCACCTAGAGGTAATACAGCAGGTATCGGCCATGACTGAACCAGGCCCAAACCCACTGACGAACTTTTTCCAGAGTCTGTTTGGTGGGTGGGGTTCTATCCTAATGAATATTTTGATTGCTATTTGTGTTGGTCTGCTCCTATTAGGAGCATGTGTCTGTTGTGGGATCCCCTGTATGAAAAGATTAGTCAAAGATTTTGTTGATATATCTGTAACTGAAACTTTGTACAAAGACATTGAATTGGAACTACTGATTCCAGACGAAACTTTTTCCGAAATATAAACTAAATGACTTGCCTAGTTGAAAGTCCTTAAAGGAGAAGACTAGGGGACGATATAACATTGTTTATGTTTCTGAATAGAATAAAAAGTATTAAAAGGGAGGAAAATGTTAGAAAAATATGTATTTGAACATGTATAAAGTGCTAGTTTAAAAGCAAATAGTATATAATGCATTTTATTCTATTTACAATATGGCAATAAGAATGATTTTACATGTAATTGCTTGAAGCTTTGGAGCTGCAGTGTATTTGAACTCTGACCCTGGCAGTAGCCAGCTCAGCAAGCTTATGTTTTTCACTAATGATTATCTGCTGGGTCAGGAAATTAAATGTATAAAGCATTGAAAATTCTTCTTCCTTCCTCTGAGATAATTGGCCTTGTGAATGTTATCAAAGATAAGACACAGCTGCTAAAGTAATGTTGCAAGAAGAACAAAGAAGTATATTACAAGACTGAGCCAACTATTGTATTTGAGCAGGCCTTAAACCTTGAAGGAGTAACATTTTACAGAAAGACATTATAACTAACCAGGTGCTTTGCAAGGCTGTATTATTCCCATGGGAAAACTTTTAAAATGTATAACATCAGCTTTTTCTTATGAATAGAATATTGTAGACCATAGTGATGTAGGTGCCCTGCGACTAACCACGTCAGTAAGGTGGGCACAGCTTGAATGTAAGACTATATAAAATTGTGTATTTCCTGCATCATGTCAGACAAACCTCTGTACTTGTATGGTTTTTTGCCTCCTGGTGTACACTAGTAAACTTTTGCATCTGAGCCTCCTGTGTTGTTATCATTTGTTTTTATTTAACAACTACTCTGCTAGTATGCATGAGATGTTAGAAGACTACACTTTCTATAAGGTAATTTCAGCTTCTGATGTACACAATATTATATCAACGGTTAAGAATGATTTGATTGATATTAGTAGAGCTGGTCTTATTTTCAAGGGAAATATTTGATTTTCTTAGTGATTAACAACCCGCTGATTCCCATTATTCAAGGACTTACCAAAATTCATAAAGATTCTTATAGACCACCCATGAGGCCTATAGTAGCAGGGGGTGGTTGGGTTACAGAGCCCTTATCTCTGTATGTAGAGAAGTACTTACGCCCTGTGATTAGTTTGGACCCATTTGTTTTAAAGGACTCTAAACAATTTCTAACAGTCCTTTATGGTTGTGTGAGCAGTATGACTGATTCACAAAATTTAGCCTTTGTCACAATGGACATTCAATCACTGTTTACCATGATACCCAATGATCTTGGCATTCAATTTATCCATAGATATCTAAGCCTACATAGTGACTATACAAGTGTACAGATAGAGCTGCTATGTTTCTTTTTGGAAACTGTCCTTAACAATAACATCTTTATTTTTGGGAAGAATATTTATTTGCAGAAACATGGCGTAGCTATGGGCACGTCTTGTGCCAATAGTTACGCCAACATGTCCTTGCTCAATGGGAACATGAGGTTTTATTTACACAGAACAATTTCACAGAACATGTTCTATTCTATAGGTGTTTCATTGATGATCTGTTTATTTTATGGCGTGGTTCCTATCTGGAGTTTAGAAACTTCTTTGAAGAAGTGAACAACATGATGACTTGCCTGAAATTTATGTTTAAATTTTCTTTTGATTTTATAGATTATCTTGACGTGTACATTCAGAAATTGGATTCGGGTGTCATTAACACTGGCGTCCACCATAAGGCATGTCATAAGAACGCGTTTTTATTTAGGACGAGCATGCATCCTTGCTACATCTTTAGGAATCTAGTTAGAGGGCAGGGTATGAGAGCATCTAGGATGAACTCTTCTGAAATTGGTTTTTCTTCTGAACTTGCCAATGTTGGTGATAATTTGATAGAAAGAGGCTATTCACATGCAGAGTTGGAGAGGCAATGGAATGACCTCACATCTTTGAGGGAAACCAGAGCCAAACCATATTTTGGCCCGAATGAGTTTATATCTACCCCCCTTGTTAATACTGGGACTAGATTTACCAAACTCCCATTATATTTCTCAAGTGACACTGGGTATGTTACGAAACTTTTTGAGCAATTTTGGCCTATTCTCTTGGTTGATAGTGACATAGGGGATATTGTTGGTCAAACCCCTAGTTTTAGGTATAAGAATCATAAGAACCTGAAAAGGCTGTTGTGTCACAGGAAAGAGAATATAGGCTGTATGGATTATGGGTTTACTAAGCCATGTGGCTCATGCAATTATTGTCCCTATATTAGTACTGAGAAGGGTTTTTTTCATCCAGATATGTGTAAATCCTTTAAATTTTTAGGTCATCATGATTGTATGTCCTCTAATATAGTGTATTTGGCAGTATGTAATATCTGCCATGCATTCTACGTTGGGAAGACTAATCGAGTCTTACACGATCGTATTAGAGAACACTTGTATAGTATCAGGAAGAAGTTATTAAATAATGCACTCTCTAAACATGTAAATGAATCAGGTACAGAGCACTCCTTTAATTTTAGGGTCATTGAATCCATTAACAACAGTCTTAGACAAGGGGATATTAGGACATACACAGAGTACAGGGAAACATGTTGGATCATCGTTTTGAGGGGTGATAGGGGTAAAGGTTTGAATGAACGTGCATCCATTAAACCTGCCTTGAAAAGAAGAAGGTTACATAAATGATCCATCTATTAGTGTTGCTTTTTATACATACATTCCCTATATATACTTCTGTATTTATATATATATATGTGATATTTTATTATTTTTGTAAATTTATCATAGTAGCATAAGTATATGGTTTTATATGCATATTTTTATATGTGGATGCAGTATATGAAAAAGGTTTTTTATATATTCTTGCAGTAATTAAATATAGTGTATATCTACCTTTAAGATGTTCTAGTAGCTAATTGATGTCTTAATTGATTTTTTAATTGACTCGAAGGAAACTATATATACCTTGGTTATTTTGAATGCAGATGTTATTAGGTCTGAAGAAGCTCATAGCGAAAGCGCTTACCTCTTGTTTTAATAAACCTGAGTTTTATTCTGGTCTTTGTGCTCCTGTGTGGATCTTTAAAATCTGTCTAAGTTGGATTGAAGCTGAGTACCATTCTGCCTGATTGTTATTTGGAAGTATCCTTCATTTGGCTGCTTTACCTGCTACATAGTTTGTGCTCCTGTGTGGATCTTTAAAATCTGTCTAAGTTGGATTGAAGCTGAGTACCATTCTGCCTGATTGTTATTTGGAAGTATCCTTCGTTTGGCTGCTTTACCTGCAACATGGTAGCTCTGTAGTTGGTTTGTGCTACATATTTTTATCTGTTTATTTTTGTGACTTCGGAGCTTTTGTCCCCCGGTTTACTGACTATTTTGACTTTTATATTTTTTATACTTCTAATTATAACATATTTCTATTTTACATATCTTTGCACAATTAAATTACTTGAGCTACATATGTTTTAAACTCCATTTTGGATAGAACAATAATCATGGATGTTCATTTCCTGTTCTGATGTCAACATGCAAATCATAGATGTGCATTTGCTAATATTCTATTCTTATCTAGGCCTGAAATATAAGTCTATATTTCATTCTGATCATTTTCCCTATTCAGTGTATATAGACTGTCTGTCTCAAGACATTGATTTGATATTTTCATTTACATAACTGTCCTGTTAACTACCATTCATTTTTGTCATGTATACATTCTTATTCGTTGGATGTCTGGGTCTTGCAGATCCATCAGCAGTATCATATTTCCTTTGTTTCTGCCACTTAATATATGTGTGATTTCCCTCTCCAAAATCTCCTTGGCATTTGTCTCTAAAGTATTCATTGTATAAGAGTCATATAAATTTAGGAGGCACAAGTGTTTTGTCCTCCACTAAAGCTCAATGAATGCACAGATTTCAGACCTACTGACTAGTTTAGATTGCATTCCGCTGTTTATCTTAACTCATGTTGTAATTTCATGTCTGGTACATGCAAAATGATTTAATTTATATAATAAATTGTGATACAGTTCATAATCTTACATATTAATATCATACTCATCTGTCACCAAAGTTTCCTGAATAATGAACACATCAGAGTCCCCAACAAATTTCACAGAATTATTGTCTTGTAATATTCTCAGCTCAGTCTCATTCCATCACAGTATTGTAACCATACATTTCTTCCCTGCAAACATACCTCCCAACTGTCCAGATTTTCACAGAATGTCCATATTTTTGTACACATATTGGAATGAAGGTCAGCAGGACTAAGACAGAATATATGTGTGTAAATGAGAGGGAGGATAGAGGAATGGTGAGGATGCAGGGAGTAGAGGTGGCAAAAGTGGATGAGTTTAAATACTTCGGATCAATAGTTCAGAGTAATGGTGAGTGTGGAAGAGAGGTGAAGAAGAGTGTACAGGCAGGATGGAGTGGGTGGAGAAGAGTGTCAGGAGTGATTTGTGACACGCGAGTACCAGTAAGCGTGAAAGGGAAGGTCTACAAGAGGGTAGTGAGACCAGCTATGTTATATGGGTTGGAGACAGTGGCATTGACAAAAAGGCAGGAGATAGAGCTAGATGTGGCAGAGTTAAAGATGTTATGATTTGAAGTGGGTGTGACGAGGGTGGACAGGATTAGGAATAAGTATATTAGAGGGTCAGCCCAGGTTGGAAGGTTTGAAGACAAAGCCAGAGAGGCAAGATTACATTGGTTTGGACATGTGCTGAGGAGGAATGCTGAGTATATTGGGAAAAAGATGCTAAGGATGAAGCTACCAGGTAACAGGAAAAGAGGAAGGCCTAAGATAAGGTTTATGGATGTGGTGAGAGAGGACATGCAGGTGGTTGGTGTGACAGAGCAAGATGCAGAGGACAGGAAAAAATAGAAACAGATGATCTGCTGTGGTGACCCCTAACAGGAACAGCCAAAAGATGATGATGATTTTTGGTCTATCCCTCATGAAATGTGTGGTTTTCTGGTGAATCATTGGGATGATCTGAAGATTGAAGTCACTAAATATTGACATAAATTTGAGTTTCAAGCTTCATATCCTTCAAGAAAGGTATATTAGCACAAACCATATTACTCTAGCAACTTTCTAAATTTATAAGAGCAATATTTAGAATGTGTTCCTATTTTTGGGCCTTTGTCCCCCCATTTTGTCAGGCTTTGTCCAGACTTCTTGCACTAAGATGTTGACAAGTATGCCTGCAAGTCAATTTCTCCTCATACTGTTTTACTAGGACATTTATTTAAATTACTGCATCAACAAAAATAAATTTCTAACAGAGTTTATGTTGCAGGTTTGTGTTGTGCTGCACATCTATTAGTGTCATTAACTTTGTATTATCCATCTAATGTCACAAGTCAATTTGTTTTAATTTCTAATCTTTATCACTGTAGACTCATAATACATATAGAGCAACACTGTCTGTATATTTTTATTGTGTGTGTTGCCACCATACTATAACTTGTTCTTTAATTTTATTGATCTTTTCAGGTAAAAGAAGATCAAGTGAGTCTATTTCTTCAGCAAGTATTTGTTTCTTCACTTATTGTCTTTCAGTCTGTAATCTGTCTCTCTTATGCCTATTATCTTTTTTACTTCTCATGTTATTTTCACTGCCTTTTTCTTTAAACATTTCTTGTATATAATATACTTCATAACTTTTTACTGAGTTCTTTCTACTTCTCCTTTTACAGTTTTTATTTCTCTCACTACACCACCATTTAATCATTTACTCAGACAACCCTCTCCTCCTACCACAAAACACTAACATATGCGAGAGAGGCAATTATACAGCCAAACTGGAAGCTAAGCTGTCTCCACCCAAGACTGGAACAGACAGTCAAGAGGAGAAGGTTAACACTTGCACCACACCTCCAGCCGCACACAGACCTACTAAAACAGCACTGGCAAAAAATACACAAAATCATACTCGGAGGCTCTAAATAAAAACCTGCAAAAGCATCAGAGACCTCCAAAGCAGACACCCAACAACCTGTACTTCCCGTCACAAACCAGACAACACATAAAACACAAAATCAGTGTGCTGCACAATCACAGCCCTTAAGACGAAATAACATACCTAACATGCTAGTAATAGGTGACTCTATAGTCAGGCACACTGATGTCCTACTCACTAGGCTGGACAAGCAGAAGGTTACTGTTAGCTGCCTGTCGAGAGCCAGAATCTGCCACATAACATGAGCACTCAGGTCACTCCAGAACAAGTACAAATATGACTCTGTCATTGTTCATGTTGATGTGAATGACCTGAGACGTACCTCCCTGGACTACATGAAAAGACATGGAAGAGCTCTCTGATCATGCAGCCCAAGCTGATATGACCCTGACCCTGAGTAGCATCCTGCCCCCACCAAGAATGATACTTCAGTATAAAGAAAAAAATTATCAATTTCAACAATTGGCTAAGCTTCTAGTGTCATTCAAAGGGGATCCAGTGTCTGTCAGCCTGGGACGACATGCTCAACAAGCCGCGTTGCTTTGCAAGAGACGGCTTGCATCTGTTACCCCTAGGGTTTCAAATACTGGCCAAGGCTCTTGCTGCCCCCATAGTGTCTTTTTAGGCAAGGCTCAAAAGTCAAACCCACCTCCGTAAACAGCACAATTAACAAAAAACTGAGGGTTATGCTACTTAATGCTAGGAGTTTAAATCTCAAAATGCACGCGCTCGAAGCCCTCCTCAGTATAGAGAACGTCGACATATGTGCAGTAACTGAAACCTGGTTCAAGGTTCCAGAGATCACCCCAGCACTACCGGGCTACAACTCATACCACACGTTTCAGCCACAGAACACAGACCGAAACACAAAAGGAGGGGGTTATCCAAATTCATCAAGGATACCTACACCTCCAGGTTAGTGGCGCAGCATGATACCTCTGAGATTATCCATGTGCAACTAACATCAGGCAAATCTGCAATGCAAATTGTGGTCTGCTACAGATCACTCTCCATAACCCAGGACCACCACTCCACCTTTCTGGAGACACTGGAAAACATGAAGGTCCTACCGAACACCCTGATATTGGGCAATTTCAATTACCCTACCATTCACTGGGAAAACTACTCGAGTACAAATTCCCAGGCCCAGCACTTCCTGGAATTCATCAACTCAAATGCCCTGGATCAGTTGGTAAACTCCCCTACCAGAGGTGAAAACATATTGGACCTGATCATCACCAACATGGGCGACAGGTGTTCCATACCGGAGGTCAGCCTGTCACTGGTTAGATCAGACCATAAACTAATCACTCTGGATGTCCACATCCCACCAGCATCCCCAACAAAGGAAACCACAGTAAAAAACATTTCTAAAGCAAACTTCACCATACTTATGACAGAGGTGGTAAGTTTCACAGCCCCCACTCTAAAGGATAATGCTGCCCAAGATGCAGAAACCTTTGCAAATGCACTCTATGAGCACCTACAAGGATGCATGGATTGTGCCATCCCTAGCAAAACCAAGACTCCCTAGTAAAACCAAGACTCACTCCTCTAAGAGAAGGAAACCAGTTTGGTGGACCCCTGCAATAAACAAGCTATACAATAGAAGGAGGAAACTAGTTCAGAAAAAAAGCAAATCCCAAGAAGGAAAGACATCCCTGATCAGTATCAGAAAGAAACTAAAGTCCCTCATGAAATCATCCAAGGCTAACTTCGAAAGAAAAATAGCCAAGGATTCAAAAGATAACCACAAAGCCTTCTTTAGCTATGTTAAGAATCTAAGTGGCAACTCGCAGATATGCACTGAACTAGTGCAAAATAGCACAAAATATACCGAACCTACTGATATTGCCAACATCCTGGCAGATAGATTCAGTGCAAACTTCACCCCCTTTTCACCTCCGAAAGGGTCCACAAGGATACCGGAAAAGTGTAGTGTCCCAAAAATCACAGATGCACAGGTGAAAACAGCCCTTTCAAAAGCCAAAAACACAACGTCAATGGGAACCAGATGGTGTCCCAGGCTGCGTCTTGCATGAACTACAAAATGAACTAACCCCGCACCTAAACACGCTGTTCTACCTCAGCCTCTCCACACGCTACATGCCCATAGAATGGCACACAGCAACGGTTATTCCTCTCCACAAAGGAGTGGCCACAACTGACCCGGGTAACTATCGCCTCATAAGCCTGACTAGCCTGGTCTGCAAGGCTATGGAGCGCATCATCATGGAACTCATTAACAAAGACATTGGGAACCTCCAAACACTTGACCCGGCCCAGTTCAGCTTTGTTAATGGCCGATCATGCCTACTAAACCTAGTTGACTTCTTCGAGACAGTCACCAAGGCCATAGATGAAGGAAAGGTGGTTCACACAGCCTACCTTGACCTTGCCAATGCTTTTGACACCATTCCCCACTCAGGTATTACAGAAAAACTCACCAGCCTGAACATAAACCCCTATGTCACGAGATGGGTTGCCAACTGGCTTACAGACAGAACTCACACAGTAAGAATAGCGGGCTCCAGGTCCAACTCTAAACCAGTCACAAGTGATGTCCCACAAGGCTCGACCCTGGGACCCCTACTGTTCGGCATATACTTCTCAGAAGTACAGACAAACACAGGAGGACTATGGCTAACTAAGTTCGCCGATGACTGTAAACTGGGAGCCATAATTGATTCTCTGGCTGACACGGACATCCTCCAAAAGTGCCTTACTGAGATATACACCAGGTGTCAAAGTCATGTCCTCAAGCTAAATGCCTAAAAATGCATAGTCATCCCTTTTGGGAAAAACAAAACACCCACGAATTACCACATAGGTGGCAGCCCCCTTAATACAGAAGAGGTAATAGGAGATCTGGGGACCCAGGTAGATAGTAATCTCTCCTTTGACAATCATATTGCCAAAGTAGTTAGGAAATCCTTCTATGTGGCCCATCTAATTACTAAAGGGTTTGCATCTAGAAATAAAGAGGTTATAGTGCCCTTCTACTCGTCACTCATTAGACCCATCATAGAGTACAATGCCACATTTGGGATGTACCTCACAAGACACTTCCAACAGCTGGAATGACCACAAAAGTACCTCACCAAGAGGATTACTGGCCTCAAACATATGTCCTATGCAGCCCTACTGAAAAAACTCTGGCTATACTCAGTGGCATATCACTTACTCAGAGATGACCTCTGCCTGACTTACAAAGCCATGTCCAACACAGAATTGATGGACATGCTCCACCTAAAAAAATCAAAGTCACTGCGATCCATGCACTCTAGTATATATTTATTACCTGACAGAACAATCTTATCTAAGTAGTCTCTAATTTGGTGCTGTAGGAATTCAAGCCACTTCAGATTCTTCAGCGGATTTATGTGACACTAAGCAACAAACTTTGCTCATCTGTTATAACTCTTAGCTGGCACATATTTTAAAATGCAGGGTTGTACACCACTTAAAGCCTTGTGATGTGACACAATGCAGTGCTTAGTTTGAAATGCAGTATTCATGATGATTTTCTGAAGTTCCACCAAACATTACAAAATTGTGTACTACTGCCTTTCTATAATCATACAGGTTGTGGTGTCCCAATGTTTTGGCCTTTGACCCCTCATTTGTAAGGTCGTGTCTGGATTTTTTGCATTGTTGTTGTTGGGAGTGTGTGAGAGGTATGAGTGGCATACCTCTCATCTCTATAGATCTCTGATCGGAGGCTGTCATAATTATGGAGTCCATTTTTTTCATGGCTAACATCAGAGTGAAACAATAATAATTCCATGAAAGCTATTCATACTTGACTTGGTAAAGGGTCCATTCCTGGCAATGTGTAGGAATTCAAAAGGTTTTGGGGAATAAAAAAATAAATAAATAAAATAATGATAATATATAGACCATTATTACCTTGTCCCCATACATAGCACTGTATGGTGTGAGGACCGTTAGAAATAAACCAGATACTGGTTCAGTTAGGTGACCTGTTTGTTGGCATTCCTCTCAACTGTCCCTGATTTTTAGGGACATCACTAATTTTGGCTCAAATTTTAGCTTGGTCCCTCTTAATCCCTCCTAAAACCAGTGACGTCTGGAGGAAAGGTGATGAATTACTTTTGATGAATAATGACAATAATTGAGTTGTATAGACTTCTTTTACTTCAGAAAATGTATATTAATTCATATGCTGACAATGTTTTAAGTTAATAGCAATGATATGTTAAAGTGTCCTTGAATTTTCTGGAGTCGTCCCCAATTCTGTTGAAATTGTGTCCATGATTGGTTGAGAGCTATGGTCAACTGGCTAAGTTGTAGAAGCAAATATGTCCCTAGTTTTGAGTCCATCATTCGTGTTTTGTTTAAAGACATTGATAGGTATGATCTGTGGGTTAGTGCACGTTAACTTCTTGTTTTCCTGTGGAGGGGTACTATTTTTCATCTGAATGACTGCTTGGCCGCAAGGTGGTAGGGGATTGTGACTAATGGTCATTGCAATCATGTGTGATGTTGGGGAGCATTTAATTGGTGGGTGTTCTTAGTGGTTCAGTGCTTGCTGTGGGTGTCTGACCAAGGCATTGGTGGGATAATTTTGGGGGGCTGCAAGGCACCCATGAGTAAAGATAAAAAAAATAAATAAAAAAAAAGTGCATCCACACTTGTGCCAGGATGGGCATACCTCTCGGCTGTACAGATTTTAGCAAGAATGGCCACATTTTACTCTAATTTTGGTTGGTCTCTTATCAGCTTGCCAAGTTTGGAAGAGCAATAAAGTTTGTATCTGGATGTGGCCTTTGTCCCTCTTTGGCTTTGTTCAGGTCTGTTGTGCTGGGAGATGGGGAGGTAGCACTTAAGCTTATTGCTGTTTGTAATTATCGGACTTGGCTGCTGCCCAGAAGTGGTGGGATGGATGTATTTATTTGCTAATTTAGGTGGAACACTTTGTGGCTTTTCTTCCATCATATCTCTGAGAGGCTGAGAGGCAGGCAAGCATTAGCAGGAGAGCACAGTAGCTTTTCTCTCTAACACTGCTCTTAAAAGTGAGGATTGCTTATGTTGAAAGTGGGAAGGGCAGAAAGTTTCTGTGTGTTGGGGGGGTTGCAGTTTTAGTGACAGATATATTTTTCATGGAGATACCAGCATGCCTGGAGTCTTTGTGTGGTTTGAGACACTGGTGGCTTTTCTGTGACAGCGAGTGATGCTGCTATGTTCACACTTCTCATTCTCAGCCGAAACGCATTGGAAGTCTGGTATTGTCATGGGTTGGATGTCTGGTAATGGTATTGGGTGTCAGGTGAGGTAAGCCTCTACTTGTAACAGGGATATTGTCACAGGCTCTGTGATCTGCTGTTTTGGCAGAAGTAGGTAGGGATGGTTTAAATTTCCATTGCCCTGACTGTTTCTCCTTCCATTGACAGGATGAGGAGTGTTGCCTCTATAATATGGAACAAATGCTTAAAAGGTGGAACCTTTGCTAATGCACTTCTGAGGATTTACATTTGTCTTTCTCTTTGCAGATGTTGGTGCTGTGATGGGTGTTTCAGCTGCCGCGATGCTACACAGTGAGTTTGCAGATGGTGGAAGCAGGTTGTTGCAGTGGATGTCCCGGTTTCTAAATGGGCGTGCAACAAGGTCACACATGAGGAGCACAAAAGGAGCAACAGAAGTGGATTTCAAAGGTAATGGAACCAGCAGGGGTGGAAGTTCCAGTTGCTAGAATGGTGCACAAGAGGTTACAGGTAATCTGATTTCATTGGGGGAGGGAAAGCTCATTAAAGCACATCAGTGTTTAGTGCAGTTCAGGGTAGTGGGGGGCAAGTGAGGAGGAGGAGGTATGATGGGGTAGGATAAAGTAGGGTTGGAGATTGTTAGGGCGGGTCTGGATTTTTATAAGTGGGGTGGATTCACAACACTCATAGGACCACAGGAAGTTACTACCCTTACTTCCATGTGCAGGTCCTGTTCCTTTTGTTTAAGGGGGACATGGGGGACCTTTGGGGTGATTTTCTGGTTACCTATTCTGTTGTTCAAATGGTGTTTGGTTGTGTAGCAGTTAAATTGAAACTAGGCATTGTTTAGGCTTACTGACGGAGTTTGTGGATCTGTTATAAGGGAGACTTGTGGTACGGTATTGCCAGATTGATTAAACTTATGTTGCAGCTGTCTGAGGAAAGAGTTTAGTGGGGGGATTTAGTTATTTGGCTGGCTTGAAAATGTGGTAAAGTTGGTCAAGGTGGAGTTAGTGCGAGTGATGTACTTGCATTCAGTTGTCAAACTGTTTGAGGGCCATTGAGGTGTTATGTTGACAAGGGAGAATTGCAAGGTGTGGTATCTGTTGAAAGACAATCTGTCCTTTAAGCAGGTTTTCTGATGTTACATACTAGGTTAAGGTCTTTAGAGTGAGTAACCACTGCATCAGTTGACTTGAGCTTTGGGCTGATAGGAGGTCATTGGTATATGTATGACTTTTAGAAGTAGGGTCCAGTTTCACATGGATATTGTGGCAGTGATGTGGATTGATGGTACTTTTATCTGCAGCATCTCAAGTTAGTTGGAAGGATTACAGAAATGTGACAGGAGCTTGCAGCAGCTTTATAAGCAATGCATATGGTAGGGGTATTACTAGCTGGGTCATATTGTGTCATAGCTGCCAGGGGATAGGAGATTGGTGGGACAAATTGTTGAAGGACATGACTCAGGCTTGTCAACAAGGCAGGGTGCTTCAGTTAGTCAAGGAGGAATTGGCAGCTATTACTTCAGCTGCATGTGTGTTAGGGTTATGTTAATTACTAAATCCTGTATAGTGGTTTACATGCTGGAGGGGTTAGGGTAGATTTCATAGTGTGGAAACTAAGACATTGACTATTGTCAAAGTAAGATGGTTGCAAAGGTTGGCGTTTGGTAAAGGGAGGTTCATTGACTGCAGATTGGTGATGGCTGCTTTATGGATGTTTTGAAATCAGTAGTCGGGTGGTTTGGGGCTGCAAATGTTTTCTTGCTTGATAAGAATAGTGGGTACAATGGCAGTAATGCTATAAAACTGATCCAGTAGCAAAAATCAAGTTGGTGATTACTGTATCTGTTGGGTGGGTAAAGAGGTTGCATTTCAGCAGGATGGTATGTCATTGCCATTGCTTTGGGTAACATTAGGGTTCTTAGAGTTCTGGTGGTTCATTTGGTAGGTATTGATCTGATTAAAGTCATTTGGAGAGTGGTTTTTGGTCAGCAAATGCTTTGATGTCATTGGTTTGATCTTGTGCGGGGAGCACCAGGGTTGATTTTTATACTATTTAAGGGGTAGTGGGGGTCTTCTTTGGAAGGGGTCAGGTAGTGTGGCAGACATTAGGGGTAGGGGATTAGCAGCTTGCATTAAGTAACTTAGGCTTGTAATTTAGGTGTGGGGGTTTGATAGGATGATTCATCTTTGAGTTACTGCTGTTTCAGAAGAGACTAGGTTGGGTTTATTCACTACATCCTGGATGGTAATTGTGTGTCACGGACCTTCTGTGATCTAGTGGCCTCGGGCATTCTCTAGTTTGTTGGTATAGTCTGTTGAATTAGTTTTGCCTGTTTTGGTTTATTGTGGGTGATGCCGGCCATGATGGTGGTGCTTTGAGGTCATATTGCTACGCCATAATGGTGGTTTAAGTGTGTTATTGTTTATAATCGGTAGTTGGTATGCTGTTAGTATTTTATTAAATGGAATTTAAAAGAGATTTAAGAGGAGTATTACATTCATTGGACAGCAAAAAAAAAAATGTTTCATTAAGTGGTACTATGGGGTTGCAATGTGGTATGGTGGTATGCCATTGCCTTGGCATGGCTTCAATGGTGGTGGGCTTAGTAGTGGGTCCAGTGGCTGTTAATGCTTTTGGTCTAATTGTGAGGCTTCCTGTTGTCGGGTGGTATGGTTGAAGTACATCATGGCAGTAGTTATGATAGGTGATGAGGTTATGGTTTGCTACCTTAGCATAGTTGATGGGTCAGTGGTTTGTTTGCAGTTTTAGGTACTTGGTTGTTATGAGTTATGTATAGGTTTAGGAGGTAATGATTTGGATCTAGTTGAGTTAGGGAGGATGGGTACACTGAATGATGTTTGACCTATTGCCTTACTGGTGGTTAGGTTGCTGGAAGTGGTCAGAGAGTGGGGCAACACCCTGATCAAGTTGTTGGGCAGAGAAGAGGGGCAGGCTTGCCCTCTTCTGTTCCCTCCTCTGATGGTTGATGTGCATTTCAATAAGTTGTGAAGGAAAGTGAGCAGTTGCTCTGTTGGATAAGTTAATAAGCAAGCTGAACTGCTTATTTGGATGGTGGAGTAATTCAATAAATTGAAGGTGAGTAGGGTAAGGCTGCCTTGTTGGTACAAAGATAAGTGAGCAAGTGGGGGAAGCTGCTTATTAAGGGTGAGTTGGTTACGCTGCCCTTATGGTTATTTTAGGTTTTCCTTCCATGGATGTTATTATCACCCGTGTCATGTTTTTGTTTGAAATTTATAATTATTGATTAACAATCATGTGATGGAAGTTTAATAAATGTCATCAAATGTCATTCAGTGTTGTGTAATTATTGAAGTGGAACATGACAAATGAGGTTTGGACAGACCATTTTCTCCTGGGACATCTTCAAGTGGGGCTAGATACATAGGTTGTCAGGAATTAAGAGAATTAGGGGAGGATAGGGTTAATTGGGATGGAGGGATGTTTTAGGAGGAAATGAGGTAAGGGTAGGGATGGGTTTAGAAGGTTTTGTCAAGTGTAACTGAGGTAGGAGTCACATGTTTGGTGTGAACTTGCTATCCTGCCTCCCTCCCTCCCTCCTTCCCCCTTTTAATTAGTGGGTTTGTGGTTATTTCTGTTTGGGAAGGTGGAGGCCGGAGAAGAGGGGCAGGCTTGCCCTCTTCTATTCCCACTCTGGTGGTTGATGTGCATTTCAATAAGTTGGGAAGGAAAGTGAGCAGTTGCCCTGCCGAACAAGTTAGTAAGCAAACCGAGCTGGTTATTTGGATGGTGGAGTAATTCAATAAATTGAAGGTAAGCGGGGTAACGCAGCCTTGTTGGTGCAAAGATAAGTGAGCAAGTGGGCGACACTGCTTATCAAGGGTGAGTTGGTTACACTGCCCTTAAGGTTATTTTATGTTTTCCTTCCATGGATGTTATTATCACCTGTGTCATGTTTTTGTTTGAAATTTATAATTATTAACAATCATGTGATGGAAGTTTAATAAAGGTCATCAAATGTCAATCGGTGTTGTGTGTTTATTGAAGTGGAACAGGACAATTAGTATAAACATATAACATTATAATTTTATATACCTGCTCTTTCCATTTTAAATCTATCATGGTTAATTTTCCCATTTTTGTGAATCTCTACAAAACATGGTTATTCCAGAGCATCTCTCATTCTCCAAATTCCAGATTATCTTTATTCTCCATAGTTTTTCTGTTAGTAATCTTTCCTCATTTGTTAAAAATCTTTTGTCTTCAATTTTAATTACATCTAAATCACATGTATTACACCACTCCAAAATCCATATTCTTCTTACTATATTATTAATACTAGTCACATTTACAAAAAGCATACTAACATTTTCATGTTCATTTTTCCTTAGATTCATGGTTTCATAGTTAATTACTGGGCTAGCAGTTAATTGGTTATTCTAAGCCTACGCAATTCCTCTCCCATAGGTGAAAAATCAAAGACTGTACCTTGTGCCTGTGAGTCAAACACCTTAATCATTATACCAATCCCCCAGTCATATTTATATATATATATATATATATATATATATATATATATATATCTAGAAAAATAGATCGATACATATATACATATTCTTCCATTTCCTTCCTTTTTTCTTTTTTACTTGTCCCTTTAAATTTTCTTTTTTCTGTCCTTTACCATTTTAACACAGTTTTCTCTTTACTATCACCCAATTTATATCTTCTTCTTCTTCATTTATTTTGGAGCCTTCTTCTATGTTTTCTTCATTATTTTTTTCTCATCTAAATTTTCTTCTGTTTCTAATACTGCTAGGATGTCTTCTATTTGTTCATTTCCTTTAATTTCTCTTTTTTCCATACTCTTATGTTCATTTTTATACCCAATCCATAAAATATCCAATTTTTTTTGATATTTGTAACTTTTCGGTTTACAGCTTTTTCAACATGTCCCATTTCCCTACATATATAACATTTTCTTTTATCACAGTTACTGATCAGAGACGCTTCTTTTTCAGAAAAAAACATGTTTTGTGTTGCCCCCAGTATTTTACAAAACCCATATTATCCTCTACATTTATCATACTTGGTGTATGTATAATTATTTCACTTTTTGTTTTTAATACAGCATTACAATCCCATCTACCACTCCATATACCTCTTTTATCATAAACATTTGCAATGTTGAATACTTCTTTACATAACGTTTTCAAATGTCCTTTCAAAGTTTCTCTTTCCACCTCTGTTTGAAATTGTACATGAAATTTCCTTTTTGTCTCCCTGTTAAATGCTTTTATCACATAAAGATTCCTTGGGTTATAGTCTTTCCTTTTTTTTCATATTCTCTAGAAAATTTTACATTGAAAAAGCAGTCTCAATTATAATGTTGCAAAATGCCTCTTTGTTAATAATTATAAATGCACTTACCTCATGTGGTTTTACACCCAAAGAAGTCCCATATTTCATACCAGACCATTTCATCATATTCTTTACTTTGAATCCTTACGACAGACTTCCATTTTTTTTTCATTTTATTCTGCCTTTTTCCTTTCTGCTACTCCCCTTTTCCCTTCTTTATGATTGTCTCTAGATCCCCTTTTTTATTTTCTCCATAATTTGCTCCTGGGAATGTCTCCTTCATGTTCTGGCTCACTCTGCATCCCATTTCTTTACTTAAATTTATTTTTCCACAACCTGCCCAACTACAGGGTCATAACCATACATCCATCATTTGCCAGCTCATCTCCATCAAACAGATTTCTTTGAAAAATCTCCTCAGAATCACATTTTCTGGTCTGTGTGTTGGCTTTCTACTCCAATGTCTCCTCCTCTCTCCATCTGCCTCAATGTTTCTCCAGGCTGAGGTGTGCCTGGAATGGAAATAGGAAGTGCTCATGTAAAATGGGCATACTTGCAACAACAAAGAGGAAGGGAAGTTCCCTGGTACCCTTCCAAATCTCCCCTAGTAGTATCAATACAAGACAGTTTGCACAGAAATTAAAGGTAAGTT
This sequence comes from Protopterus annectens, assembly GCF_019279795.1. Classification (NCBI taxonomy): domain Eukaryota; kingdom Metazoa; phylum Chordata; order Ceratodontiformes; family Protopteridae; genus Protopterus; species Protopterus annectens. The sequence continues at coordinate 1,175,845,241 of NC_056732.1, forward strand.
AGTTAATACAAACATGAATTGCAATATGAAATGAGGGAAAACTGGCTTATAGTATATTTAGAGAGAATGTTGGGAAAGCGAATTTGATAGAACGAAGTAAGTGAGGAAGCGAGAGTATGGACTTATAAGGAATGAAAAGGTACTTGTTCACATTTAGGGATATAGTTTATCCTGGTTTTGAGCAAGAGCAGATCCAGATTTTACATAAGAAGTCTTTCAGAGTAGTTTTGAAAGATGGAAGGGAGAGTATTGACATGACAGATACAGGTAAGGAGTACCAGGCCTTAGCAACCATGTATGAGTACAGACAATGCACAGCAGATATGATAGGTTTGAAGACAGGCAAGAGGTTTTGGTCACTGGATCACAATGAGCGAATGTTTTTAGTGGTGGACTGGCAGACGGATGCTAGAAAATTTTATAGGTGGTAAGAAACTGTCTATATGTTAGTTGTTGAGTCAATTCTAATCAATATAGGCTTTATAATGCTATATGGTAGTAGGTTCTGAGAGGGGTATTTGCTGCAAATTTAGCAACTTTTTTATAGCATTGCTCAAGTTTTAATTTTGTGAAGCCTGGAGGTTAGTGAGGATGGGAGCTCCATAAAGAAGTGTGGGGAGGAGATAGTTAGTGCTCTTCCAAGCTATGTGACTCAAGCTACATGATTAGACTATTACAGTGTCATGCTACCTAATAAGAAGGAAATTGTTTAAGGAAGACATCTCACTGAAGACATTAAGGACCAGAGAGGTGAGCAATGCATATTCAAAATACCTAATAAAATCCTTAAATGATGACATAATAAAAGCTGACAGAGAGAAGACAACACAAAGTCATCAAGGCTAATGATTATGAGTACAAGAAAGACATCTAAGAAGTTAGATATAGATATAAGGCAAAAATACTTTATAAAAATGAGGTCAATGGTTTCTAAACATTAAAATAAAATGGGTGTCAGGATAGTGCTATCATTTTTGGGTTAATTCAGTGGTAGAGGGTGACTAGTTAATTCTTCATTAAAATTGTCTATGTTACTTAGTAAGCTTAGCATAGTTGCAGTGGTGGCTGGTGACTTCAAATCAAAGGGGGGGGGGCTGCAGCAGATGGCTGAATGGGAGGGAACAATGGGCATGGGTGTGACCAACTAGAAAGGGGTGGGGCTATGCTCAAAAACACAAGAAATGGGGCTTTAAATATGCTGCCTTGGGTCAAATAATTTAGGGCCCATGCAAATTGCACCTGTGCTCCCCTGCAGCAGTACTGAACAAAGTGAACCAACTCACTATGCAGGTAAGAAATCTTTAATAGTCACATAGGATAAGCGCTTTCTTCTGCAAACTGCATACTTCATTAGAATCTGTTAAAAAATGTCACTAGATGTGCTTATATAGTTGCTTACATCCAATAAAATCACTGTAACAATTACATTTTAAATTTTAAATAATCTGTCATTTAAAGAAACAGGAATAAAACTCATTACAATATATTTCACTACATACAACTCACAATAACCTTACTAAAATATAAAATAAAACATATATTTACTATTAATGATAGAATTATTCACTGGAAAATGATGTAAACTAAACTTATTGCCAATATCTACACAAGAACCATGAAAATAATATGTAAAATGGCAAATTTCCATAAAAAGCAAAACCCAAGATAGAAGCTGCTCAAATCTAAAGTCTGATGTCCTCTGAGCTACAACAACAGTACTGGAAAGAGATAATTTTTTTAACGTCTGTCATCTCATTTCTAAGACTGGGGTGATGGTGACACTATCCTTAATACCTGGATAGCTGGCTGCATTTAAAAATAACTGCCATTTCACTTCCTCTTTCTTTTAAGATACACGTAATGTCCCCTCCTCTGGAATTCATATGAACACATTCCAGAATGGCAAACATAAAATTGGAACATTCATTACTAGATTCTAAATGCTTATACAATGCATTCTTATTGTCCTTTTCCTAATAAAAGAATAATGCTCATAAATTCTGTTTTTAAGGGCTCTGTTGGTTTTCCCTACATGGAATGCAGAACAGCTGCAACATTTTGCCAAATATATCACCCTCATAGTGTTACAATTACCTCTCCTAAAATACACCCTAGTTCTATGAATGTTGTCTAATAGCAATGTTGTAAACTCATTTATTGCAAAGCATTGGTTGCAGCTGCCACATTTTTTTAGTTTCTAGCAAGTCCTTTCTATTACCTATAACATTTCCTTTGTATTCAAATATGTGCTTTAAATTTCGTCCTTTGTTATACAAAAAATTGGCTTCTCTACCAAAATATTATACACTTTCATGTCCCCATTTAACAGAACCCAGTTTTGTTGAACAATGCTCTTTATACTTAAGCAGACTGATTGTATTCCAATATGAAGGCCCTCTCATAATTGTCATTATTTGTGCTTTCATGTGTATAAACCATACCGTCACCCAGTAGGGGCTTGTACCTAACACCCGATTCACTAATAACATATTGAGACACCTCCTTAAACATGGAAACAGGATATCCTCTTTCCTGAAACATATTACCTATATAGTCTATCTCTTTCTACATATCATCATGCTCTAAGGTCATTTGTGCTGCCCTAATAGATTGACATTTTAAAATGCTCTTCTTTTGTTTCCATGGGTGGCAGCTGGAATACTCCAAATAGGAGTTGCTAAATGTATTTATCCTATAAATTTTGGATTTAAATCCAGTTCCAGAACATTCTACATAGATGTCTAAATAAGCTATACCCTCTTTAGTATGGGCGTGGGTAAACTTTAAGTACATACTAGACTTATTTATATAGTTCACAAATTGCTCGATACACTCATTGATACCTTCCCACACAACAAAAATGTCGTCCAAAAAACATACATAGCATCTTATATTAGCCATGAATCTAACACTAAAAATGGTTTTATCTTCCTAGTCCAATAATATAAGGTTGGCAAATATGGGGGCACACACTGCCCCCATAGTCACACCTTTTGTTTGCTTGTATACTTCACCTTCGAAAAAAATAAAATTATTCTCTAATACCAAGGACATGAATTCCACTAGAAGTTTAATTTTCTCTCATTCAATGCCACCATATTTCCTTATACTACTACTAAAGCTTTTACACCCTTCATTCTTTAGAATGTAGGAGAATCTATAACATCTATGGTAAGAAAAGTTAAATTATTGTTCCACATTTCAGTTTCTAATTTACTTAAATCCCCGGAGTCCTTAATTAAGTGTTGTACTTTGCTATAAATATATTTCAAGGATATATCTATCACTACCCCTAGTGGGAACGTTTTTTTTTTACTGCCAGATATAATAGGCCTAAATGGGGAATCTGTTACATTGTTATGGATTTTGGATATACCTAAGATAGTGGCCAATACTGGATGTTCTACCTTCACAAAATTATATACATATATATATATATATATATATATATATATATATATATATATATATATATATATTTCCTGTGAAATTCTATTTTCCAATAAAATCTCTTCCAGATATAAATCAATCTGATGACGAGCAATATTTACCTCATTTTTTGAAATTACTTCATAGGTCCCTGTGCTATTCAAAATTTCATACAATTTGTTATAATATTATGCACTATCATATAACACTACCCCTCCACCTTTATCTGGTTTCATAATATGTATGTTACTATCATTACTAATTTGTTTCAAAATCTCCCATTCATTGCTACTCAGGTTATTCCTATAGCTGTTATATTTGTGCTTTTCCTGTAGTTCATACAATTCTGTAGAAATAACCATCTCCAATGTCAAATGTAAAGGAGATTGAACTTACTTTTTCCCTGTGTGGCAAAACCATCATTATGAGAGTCCAATCAAGACAAAATGAAGTGTAGAAGAAAAAAATATTTCAATGCATTGTTTACATGACAGCTTAATTAATGTCTAGATGGAAAAAAAAAGTTTGTGAGGCATGAAAAAATAAATTACTTTTTAAATACATTACTGGAATGGCAGTCAAAATCAAGTATAGAAAACAAGCAGCACTCAATTCGAACCACTTCTCCTTGCACTGCAGTTCTAATTATAATTTATATTCAGCTTTATAAAAGTATCAAGTAACATGCTGAAAGTATCAATCTCTGTGACACCCCATCTTGTAAAAATATTTTGTATCCAAAAAAGATCTGCTGCCTGACAACAACTATTTACTTGTTTCATGGGGAAAACATGATCAAAGTAAAAAATGAACAGCAAATGAGAAATAAGCTCAAGATAAATTGCTTAAAGGATTACTGCACAGGTTATGGACCACACATGATAGATTGGCATTCTGTTTAGTTTACTGGTAAAGTCTGCAAAGATGATTGGAAGTCTACAACAAATGTAATGAGCTTCTGAAAATACTATAATCCTGTCCTTTATTACCGATATTGTCATATGCATTTCAATACCTAAGGCTTATACGTTATCGAATTATGTAAATATTCTCTGCATGGCAACAACAAAAAGGCTTTCAAGGTTGGTAATTCTTTAACAGTATGCTTATTAAAGCTTACTTGCATCTTACAATGTCAGACAAGCTTACCTGATGGTCATTAAAGCATTGCTACTTAAACATAGAGCAACAGGCACTGTAACAACATACATTTTCTTAATAATAAAAAGCATAAATCAACAGTACAAAAATATGACAGAAAACCAGAATATTCTACAAAATCAAGGACAGATGAAAAGCCACTGTAGTACTTCTTTCTACCTTGGGGGGGGGGATACTCTGTACACTTACACTGCATAACTGCTCCTTGCCTTGCTTGGACACACCAGAGTCGCTACATAGGGGAGTGGGGTGCAACAAGTATGTCACAATTTTGAAATGTCTCTGGCTGACAGTGATGACCCTGACACATCTGTCATACCTCTCAACCTGAGAGCAAGAAACCTGGACAAAGCCATAAATAGAAGTGGGACAAAGGCCCAAAAATAAGGACATTTTTTAAATATTGCTCTTATAAACATGGAAAGATAATAGAATAGTAGGTCTTGCATTAGTATGCATTTTCTGAAAGGTATGAAATCTGCAATTCAAATTTCTGTCATTATTTTCTAACTTCAATCTTTAATGATTTGCCACTAATTTGCCAGAAAACCATAATTTTATGAAAAATGGACCAAAAATGTGATGAAAATATATAAAATATCCACACAATACAGCTGGGAACCTGTCAAAGAAGGGACACATTTTTTAATATTAGTGCTGTTAAGTTGAGCAGCTAACAAAATAAGAGAATCTACATGCATTTCTGAAATAAAAGTAATCTATAACTCTGATCATTACTATAATTTATTAATTGTAAATCCTCCAAATTTTCTTCCAAAATTGCCATTTTTGTGGAGGGATTATTAGGGGGAGAGCAACATTTTGAGCCAAAGTCAGGGGTAGTTGAGAATTTTGGATATACCTAATTGTATAAAGTGATTTATTTGCATGTACCTCTCATCCTCTTAACACAGGAAATCTGGACAAGGCCAAATATATTGGGGGAACATATAGACAGTACTAAAAATTGCTATTGTATAAACTTAGACAGTTGATAGACTAACAGGTCTTACTTTATCATGCATTTTTCTGAAGAGTATGTAGTCTGAAATTCAATTTCCATCATTATTTAGTGACTTCATTCCTAAATGATTTGCCAGAAAACCACAAATTTTATGAGGAACAAACCAAAAATAAGAAGCAAAAATCTATTCATTCTGTAAAAATCTGCACAGTTGAGAGGTATAGTTCAGTCAGGGCTGTTTTTGAGTTTGCTTCCCTTCCCCCCTAATAATATCATGGTCAAATGGGGCCTCCACTCTGCAGCCATTCCAATGTCCCATTGTTGGCTATTTCACCCCATTTACCATAAACACTGTAATGTGCATTCTGCTTTACTTCTATGATGATTTGGATTTCATTTAAAAGTTTTGTTTTACATTTTACAGCACAAACACTAATAGACATATGCTAAATAAAGCAATGCAGATTCACAATGAAAATAGACTTAGCATTAAAACTTCTCTGCTCTTGAAACTCGCATTCATTGAAATAGATTTGAAACCAACATTCAAAGAAAATACATTTGGCCAGTAGTAGATAAAGATTAACTTTTGGCTGTTTTCAAATCATAGGCCCCTTGCCCATGAAACATACATGTGTTCTTTGATACACCTTCCTGATTGTATTAAATTAGAATCTTTGTATAATGCAGTATAGTTTTAGAAGGTGTTTTAAATTTATTGTTTTGAACAGTTTTCCAGTAAACAATGAAACAATATGCATGCACCAATAATGACAAACCTGCCCAATTCAGAACATTTCCATCATAAAAGTCTACTTGAACTTCTACAATCCACTTGTATCAGTAAATATGCACAACCTCTGCAGAAGTAAAAGTTATCTAAATAATTCCACATTAAAAAGATCTGTAACTAATGAAGTGGTTGCTGCTAGCAAACAACTTAATATTTCTTTGTTTCATCTAAAATAAAGTACCTGTTGTCCTTGAGGAATAAATTGCCTATGTTACATAAAAATGATAAGCTAGTAATATTGCAATAGGGAATGAAGAGGACATTCTCAAGAGTGCAGCATCCACCTCCTTTAAAAGTACAACAAAGAACAGTAACAGCAATGCATCTACATACTGTGTGAGTAGAACACACAGCCTTCTACACTGAAAGCAAGTACGCTACCTGTTGTGCTATTAACAATGCAAGCAGACTTAGCATAAGCAGCACTAAAGTTCTCTTCCCCTGAAGCTCTCAGCTCCTTGTAAAATCCACTTGATACTCAACTGTATCTCCCAACTTTGCAGCACATGAGCACAAGAAATCTGGAGAAAGCCGCAATTTATTGGTGGGGGGGGGGGCAAAAGCCCAAAAAGCAGGGACACATTTTAAACATTGCTTGTATAATCTTGGAAAGTTGCTAGAATAAAATGCTGTGTTACTGCCATGCATTTCACTGCCAAGTCTTGAACCCAGGACCCTGTGCACTATACTCAGAGCTACATACCACTATGCCAAATCAGATGTTTCTTAAAAGACAGGAAGACTGAAACTTAAATGGCTATCATTTAGTGAACTCAGTTCTCACCATAGCTCTCAACCTCTTAGCACAAAACAGCTGGACAAAGCCAATAATGGGGAAAT
>NC_056732.1:1175854927-1175862427 GCF_019279795.1 Protopterus annectens
GATTTTCTTCCACTGAAACCTCAATTAGGAGCAAGATGAAGATATGCTTTCTTCATATAAACAATATCTGATACATGCAGAAATCATTGTATGGGGATGTTATCCTACAGATGAAAATCAGTTGTAATGATATCAAAGTCCATGAGTGCTAGACATCAGCAAACAAGTACTTGACTTAATGTCAGAAGCTGAAGTAAATGAGAATGACATGAGCAGATGCAATGGACTTAGAAATGCCTTTTTGATGTTTACGTATGATATTTATTTTTTCTTAATTAATACTACTGAATTTACTTTGTGTTAAGACATATATATATATATATATATATATATATATATATATATATATATATACACACACACACACACACACACACACACACACACACACACACACACACACACACACACACACACACACCACACACACACACAATTGTAGTTTATACTAATCCATTCATGCTAGCCTATATTCTATTATGGCACACACCGTACTTGAAAAGAGAGAAATAATCGTCAACCGTGTCCCAAGTATTTCAAAAAAACTAAATAATTCTTTGAAAATAAAAATAGAATCAACTTGGCAGTTAAGAACATCTGTATGACCTTCATCCATTTTAAATATACATGCCCATGTGACTCTTGTATAAAATTCTCTCTAGCTAGTCAGAACTGGCTGAAAACTATAGCTATTAGTGTGCATCAGTCCTTAAAATTCTTTGTAACTATGCAATAGCATTAGCAAATAAAAATAATCTCTTCAGTTTACATGATAGTTTTACAAATGTGATCCTTAGCTATTTATTAGAGAATGCTTTCACCCAAAGGAAGTTGTATGTCTTTAAATATGAAAGCAAAATTCATTTTGCACCACTAACTTCCTGCATTGGATCAGTAAATAAATGAAGCTGCGAAACACTCTGCATAATTTAGCATACAATATTCAAGAAGATGATTAGTTTCATCTCTTCTATAGATTTGCATTAATTATAAATAACAAATATCTCAATTAAAAGGGTGCTGATATCATGCTAATGAGCCAGCATGCTTCTAAAGTTGATTACAACTTTTAAAAGTAAAACTAGTTTACAAGGTCATAAATAGGTGCATAGCACTTCATCACCTTCTTAAACTACAGTAAATTTAATTTTGTGCTGCTAATGAATTCATGGAATGCTCATTTCAGATTCTGCAAAATGGTATAATGCATTGCTTTAAACCTCAATGAAATGTCAAGAAATTAACTTAATAAGACAGGTAACGTAGTAGTTTAACTAAAGATACAGCCTCTAGGAACCTGCATGCTGCAAAGAAAAAAATCACACACACACACACACACACACACACACACACACACACACACACACACACAGACACACTGCACACATGCATGCTCACACAAAAAACATTGACTTTATATTACAAAATGTTTTTCAGCTTATATGTATGTGTATGGCAAATTTCAATGTGACTGAGATAATTTAAAAAGCATAATTTAGTCACATAGTGGCTATTTTATAGGGAGACTGGAACCATATAAATGTATGCAGCACTTCTCACAGTATATGCAGAACTCAACACTCATGAAGAAGCTATTTTTTCGAGTATGATAACAAAGTTAAACAATAGCTTCCCACAAATAGAGCAGATGATTTGGGAATATCAAATGGCAGCAATTTGCACAGTAATGATTGACACAAAGTGGTCATGTCATGTTGGAATACATCATATGTAAGCTGAATAAACAAAGAAACAAAGTCAGATCACACTATTTTGCAGGCAGCATGCTCTGATTTGGTCTGGTGGAAAGAATTAAAGTCTCTTTTCTTCACATTCATGGAAATGTTGAATGTCTAGAAATTTTAAGAGTTTATAAAATGATTATATCTGTGTTGGAAAAATGAAGCTTTGAAATTAATGGCAGAAGCAGACCGTAAATATGCTCTACTAATTTTGTATGTTAGTGAACATGCTACATTATGCAATAGCCTAAGCCCTTGTGTCACTCAGTAAGATTACATAATGCCTTCCATGCACATGATTAGATTCCTGAGGTTTTCTTTCTTTAAATCTTTTGCAGCAGCGTTGCTCCCTACAGCTGCAGAATGCTGTGGATGTGTATCTGTAATATAGAACCTAGAAACACATTTACTTGAACATGTATTTCCAAAGGCTAAGATTTCTCAGTACACATCAAACCTCATCTCACAAAAAAAGAAAAACACTTCAATGTCATTTGTTCTGTAGGACTACATAAACTGCAGCTCATGACAGAAACATTAACTCTGCAATGGGTTTACCATTGAATAAGTAATATTTAGCTTTATAGGCAAAATCTCACCTGCAAAACAAATGGCAAGATATTTATGTGTTCCATCTTTTACTTATAAGTGATCCAGGGCACTTACATTAGGCTTATGTTTTACAATAAGCTCTTGGAAAACCATGCGGACCACAGCCATTTCTGTAAAGCAGTAATTGCTAAGTTTGATTTTTAGTTATAAATATAAAGCCAGAGATAATATTCAGCTGTTACTCATAAAATGATTTGTGCCAAATTTGATTGTTGCTCTGTGTATCACAGTGAAATTTCAGTAATCTGTGGTAGGCATGAGTGCAGGTTTTGTTAGTATTTCTAACTAGTAGTAATTTATACTGAATGGTGGAGTCTAACTTTGTCTTGTGCTGAAGTTTAGTGAAAAAAGTTTGTCTTGCAAAGACAACAAAGAAGAATGTAAAATGTCAATAATCTGTGATAGGCCTGAGTACAGTTTTTTTTATGTATCATTTCTATCAATAAAGAAGTTAATCATGTTCAAAGTAGGCTAGCTAGCATGAAGGTGTACTTCTTTGGGTCGGAGTTGGTATGCTGATGCATAAGATTCATAGATGTGTCCTTCAGTGTTGTAACAATGAGCAGATAGCACAGTTTGTGTAGCACAGGGACATCATTGTCAATTCCAGGACAGGAGACATGATGGTGCATGAAATTAAAGTACACATAAGCCTAAAAGGTTTGATTTCTTGCACTACTTTTGTGCAATACATGAAGCTTGCTCAATGTTTATGAATCATCACCCACTGTAAAGCTTCACTGTGGAATCCTGGCCTCATCACAAATATCAACCAATCCAAACATGACAGAGTTAGTTTTAAGAAGTAGGTTAGCATCATTCCATGTTTAAGGATTTAAACACACTAATTTATACTGAATGGTCGAGTCTAACTTTGTCTTGTCCTGAAGTTTAGCGAGAAAAGTTTGTCTTGGAAAGATAACAAAAGATAAGGTGAAAGGCCGAAGAATGCAAATAGTATGCCATCCATGCATCCCAAGATGCATCCTGTTGCTAACATATTTTAATATTTGCATATGCTTATCTCTGGTATATACTAAAGATATGTCCTTTGCTTTTAAGATGGCTAAACTCTACGACTTTTTTATTCTGTTTACCTTATGAAGATTGGGATGCCTGGCAATTAATTTTGAAGCTAAACGGGATCAGTTATTTATGTGCCTCAACATCTGCACCTCTATCCCTTTCCATCTCACATGAATACTATACATAGACTTGTTTGCCATTTCTCTCTTTGACCTCGAAATGATCAACAGCCTTGTTTGTAACTGGACTCTGTCCGACTATACATGCTGTCAAATTCATTTCAGCAACTTGTCCTCATCTCACTGGTATTCTGAAAATTAATGTCACAGTTGGGGCATGTCTGAGAGAGTCTCCCACAGTATTTTTACTATACTTTAAAGGTCACAATTATATATAATGTGAAGTGTTGATAAATTGGTAAAATGCATTTGTACATTTATTTTATAGATATCGCCTATACAGTCATTTGATATTTCTCATGTCACATAATCTTAACTAATCTCATGAGAATTAGGTAATGTATAATTCCTTCAGGAAAAGATTTGGAAATGAAAAAGACAGGCAGTGTAATGTGGCAGAAGTCAGTGACCATCTTTCTGCAATGCTAAATATTATTAATTTAAATAACTTTAATAACGACGCATCAAATAGTAAAGAATTGAGATACATCTCATATTTTTCTGTTTCATAATGGTCTTTTTTATTAACAGTAATTTTTCATTTCAGCCAAGAAAAAGCATCAATATGTCTATTCCACCCTTATACACTGCATTAGTAAAACTATTTAAAATGTAAACATTACGCTTCACAATCGAAATGATAAATTCCCTACTGGATAAGGCTGAAAACAAGATGCACTACACAGAATGAATGGGAATTTGAAAGACATGCAGCAATGCAGTTCTCATTTACATTTTGATACCTGTCAGCAGTTAAATTGTATTTGCAGCATCAAGATAATTTCCATTATACAAAGAACAAATGCTGAACCGGAATGTGCTAAAAAAGATTAATCTGTTATATCTTAGTATTCCAAATGTAACCACAATTCCACTGATTGCTCCTTAAATTACCTGTCAGCACCAGAGCTTTTATAGCAAACCATTTATCATAGTGCATCATCGTACAGATTTATTATGTCTTCAGATTTATTCTAGAGATGCATACAGCTAAAGGTTACTGTTTATTGCATCTAATACTGTTCCCTCTACAGTGGTTCAAATGACAGGATTTTACATTTTTGTACTTAGATTACCCATGTCTAGCATATGAAATAAAAATATTATTTCCATATTTAAGGGGTGGCAGTGTCACAATATATGCAGTGTATGGCAATTATTGATCAATCTAACATCAATTTTGTTTAAGATGAAGGTATAAATTGTGAGCAGCTTTAATATCAATGAGATAAAATATTTTGTGAATACTGACATTAATAACAATTGTCATGTTGTACAACAGACATGGCTAATTTATTTTAAGAGTCAGCTTCACAAACAATGGAAGAATTAAATAAATGTTGAGCTCAGTAAAGATATCCACATTTTCTATTATTATTGCTCAAAATAAGTACAACATGAATTATTAAGCCAAACGTAATGTTTCCCAGTCATCTGAAAGAACAATAAGAGCCATTGCGTGTTAGCAATCAGATCCTGAAGAGGTAACAGTGAGATATCCTGGGGGAACCTCTGCAAAGTTGTTTATGACCACCGTCAGCTGCAATCCTTCAGCATGGGTAGTTATATATGCAGACGATTATAAAATAGGTAACAATGTAACATAATCTAATCTGATGGACACTTTCAATATTGTTAGAATATTATCAATAACTGAGCAGTTCATTGTAGTAATGAATGCAGCTGCAGGAGAAAATGTGTGTAGTGCTTTAGTTCTAATAACCTACATGAAGAGTATTATAGTGATTATAATCCAGTAGTAAAATTAGACTTATAAAAACCATGTTATCTATGTTTCTATTTACTTGCCTTATGCTATGTTTGGTAGTTCTGAGTTTGAGAGGGTAGACATTTAGTGATGTAATAATATTGTTTATCTGCACAGTTTCAGGCTTTCTGAGTCAAATCATTTATGGTGACTTTCTCAGGGTCTGGATTTAGATCCATTTTGAACTTACCTAAAGTTGAACAATGTTGGTATTCACCCTGAAAGCTGTGTAATAGCATTTGCTGTCTTAGCTAGCATATCACTCTAACTTACCAGAGTTTGTTGCTTTAATACTGTATAGCTTTCTGCTTCTTCATGTTCAATAATCAATGTTATAAAACAAACTTAAAGATTAAAAATGCCTTCAAAGAGTTTGCTATCAACATAGCAAATATTAAATTCCCTTTTCTCCTACCCAAGCATCCAATATTTTTTTTTACAAAGAACAGCAGAATTAAGCTTTAAAATTTTAAGAGGATGTAATTCCTCCATAAATCAGCTCTTAAATGGAAAGAATACTGCAATACCTTTGTTCTACTGATTTCTGTTTCCACAAGAAAGTTATTATTCCTTGCAGCCAACTGATGGCATCTCATATTTATATCCACACTAAGACCATAACTGTCACTATGAAAACGTTTGTGTGCAGTAATTAAATCTCCTCACATCAATCTATATTTAATGGGAGAAATGGTCAATACCTTCAACCTACTATTATATTTCATAACCTATGATCTATAATTTGTAATGTTGACCTGCTCTCAAGCTGGCATCTTATTCTTTGAAGAATTATCAGTTTTACAGCAAAACCAATCAGTCTATTTGAGACATGGAGTTGTGCTATTCCATACTGATGATATTAACTTCTGTTGAGCAAATTTCAAAATAATATCTGAAGGACCTGGAAAGTTTGTTTAATCAGTTCCTGTTAAGTATAAAATTGGATTGTTGGTTGTCTATATGTGGTATATGATCTTTTGGAGATCAAAAGTGAAGGTTGTGACCTGATTATTTAGAACCTATAGCACTGTAACACTGACACTTATTTTCCATTTTCATCATAGATGCTATAGATTTTCCAAAGCCATCAAGTCTTATGACCAGTCACTCCTTTCCAGTAGGTACCCTAATGCTGTACCTCCTTTCTCCAGGAGAGTCACACTAGTCAAGTCCAGAATAAATTTGTGGCAACACATCCAGTCATCTTGGTTATGATTAAATGAAGATAAAGAATCACGTGGTTTAATATGCAGGAACATTTTATTTCAGAGGTTTGGGAGATGTGGGGTTATAAACATGTCCATCCACCATGTTCTATTTATCTTTTGGTGAAGATCTAGGACCATGGTTCAATTATTGGTAGTGATATTGGACTTGGAGAAATAGATGATTTCCAGGGCAACTTGATTTCAGTTGGACTGATATGCAGGACAGAGCTCTCCACTAAAAAGTCTATAAGACTCTAAATAAAGGGATAGATCTTCTACCCTGTTATTAAGCCTGTAATCAATTACTTTAGGAACCTTTGAGGTCGCTAATTGTTTGAAATGTTTAGTGAGATACATCCCAAAGGGGTTGCTCTACTTGATATTTGGAGTGATCAGTGCTGAGTATAAGGGAGTGATTACCTCTTTAGTTGTTAATGATATTAATTTGGTAATTATCTGTACTAAATAAAATAATTTGTCACATGATAGTCAAACAAGCAGGAATTACCAGCCTAAGGTCCTAGGCCCTTGACTACATTTTTATTTGTAGTTGTGTGCTACTGTTCTACCCTTCTCTCACTTTTGTGTGTGCGTATATATATATATATATATATATATATATATATATATATATATATATATATATACACTTGTACACACACACACACACACACACACACACACACACACACACACACACACACACACACACACACACACATGAGCACAAACAAATTATATATATATATATATATATATATATATATATATATATATATATATATATATATATATATATATATATATATTTATGGGTTTATGTCAGATTATCAAAGTTCTGAAACTTTGAAACTCATATGGCCAAGACCATATGATCAAAGTTTTGGAATTTTGAATATTAAAAAAAAAAAATCTATTTTCAATATTTTTGCAGGGATGCAAGCCCCCCTGCACCCCATACACCC
>NC_056732.1:1176164927-1176317427 GCF_019279795.1 Protopterus annectens
TGACACACACGGTAAAACTGATGGCAACAACCAGGGATTAGGGCAACAAACACTCTCCCTGATTGCAAACAACAAACACAAAGCATGATCTAATAAAGATTGTTGGAGAGTGTAGCCACATCAGAAGCACCAAGAGTTGCAATAGACAGACATTGCAGTCAGTGCTCACCACAGACAGCAAAAAAGTTGATGCCACACAACAGCACCAGCAGCATAAACACAAGGGCTGTGTCCCCAGTTAGAGGTACAGGAGCACCAACCCCATGCTGCCCTAGAAAACGTAGTCAGGTGGTCAGGAGGAAGATAACAACATCAGCAGGGTACCCCCCCAAACAGTAGGAGTGGCCAGGAACAACAAGAAGTAAGAGTGGTTTCCCACTAAGTCATCAGTGATGACCCCCTTACAAACGTAGTCAGAGTTTATCCCTGGAGAATCCACTCAAGTTCCCATCCCTTGATCCACTCAGGGACTCAGGTCTGTCCCTGGGACAGATTTGTTCCATGTCAGAAGTGGGGTTCAGTTTAGGATGAGAAGTGGGGTCTATGTTAGGAGTTTGATGTGTCTTGGATTAGGTTCACTGAGAGGTCAGGATCTTGCATGAGGAAACCTGTTGGGCCAGCCTACAGGAGTCTGTAGGTCAGGGAGGTAATAACAGAGGTCTGGGACACAATAGATTCTCAGGATGAGCAGATGATATGTAGAGGAGTTCAGTTGACATGATTTGAGCATGTCTTGTCTGAATGGTGCATGTGACACATTTATTGGTGATTTGATGTTGGTCTAGAACACATAGTGCAGGTGTCCTGAATGGTGGATTATACTTGATGCATTTTTCTCAATGGATTCATGTTGTCAAGAATGGCTGGAGAGTTTCATGCCATATGGTTCTTTATCTGAGTGCATTCCCAAAATATGGGAGGTACTCAACTTCTGGTAATTTGTGGTCGAATGTGTGGTTGTTATCAACCTGAGTGCCTAGGTCTCTCACCACATGTTCTGTGCTTAGGGGGTTGCCACTGATGTGGTAATTAGTAGGGATTGTGTTTTTGCCGAATGGTATGATGATACATTTTTTGGCATTTGGCTTGAGGCCATGACTTTGCCACCAGGCATTAGTTGCTGTAAGATCCTCTTGCAGTATGTTAAAATCATTTGGGGAGTCAATGACAACACCCAACTTACAGTTGTCGGCAAACTTGGCCAGCCACAGACCTTTCAGCTTTGCCTGTACCTCCAAGAAGTAGGTGCCAAATGGTAGGGATCCCAGGACAGATCCCTGGTGAACTCCACTAGTGACAGGTCTGCTATCAGAAGTTGGGGTGCCTATTTTGACCTTGACATCCCATTGGTGAGCCAGTTGGCCACCCACCTGATGACATAGGGATTTACGCTAAGTTGTGTTAGCTTTTTGATGATGCCTGAGTTGGAGATTGTGTCAAAGGCCTTGACCACGTCAAGGTAAACTGTATGTACTGACTTTCCTTCATCCAAGGCCTTGGTGACAGTCTTAAAGAAGTTGACCAGGTTCAACAGGCAAGATCTGCTCATGATGAATCCGAACTGGGTGGGCTCAAGTGCATGGAGATTGCCTATGTCCTTGTTTATGAGATTCATAATAATATGCTCCGTGGCTTTACAGAGCAAACTTGTCAAGCTAATGGGGTGATAGTTTCCAGGGTCAGTAGTGGCACTACCTTTGTGCAAAGGGATGACAATGGTGGTTCTCTACCTGCTGGGATGAAGCCAGTAATTTGGCTGTGGTTGAATAGGCTGCTCAATGGTGAACCCAGTTCTTGCTGGAGATGGTGTAGAATACATCCTGGGATACTATCAGGTCCCATGGAAGCTGTGTTTTATGCCTTGGATAGGGCCTGTAACACTTGGTCTAGGAGATGTGAGGTGCAGGACAAGCATCAGGAATGTCAAAAGGACCTTTGGGAGGACAGGGGGGTGAAGTTTGCACTGAACCTATCTTCTAGCAGGTTGGCTAAGTCAGAGAACAAACAGCTGGTGAGAGACCTCAGACAGCACACGTGGATTAAATCAAAAATTTAATGTTAAGCGCTTTTCGTTTGTAGTATGAGACAAACTTCATCAGACATGTTAAAATGCATACACTCAGTCTTATATAGGAAAGAAATAAATAAAATAATCAATTCATCAATTGAACATAATGTGTAAAGTACAATTAATTAAGCAATTAGAAAACTTTTTTTAAAAAGCTTTTTAAAGAAGCCTTTTCAGACAAGCCTTTTCAAAAAGAGGCAGGCACCTAAACAGCAACTCTATACTCAATATTCAAAACTAATAAAGATGTATAAATAAATAAATAAATAAATAACATGCAGTAAAACCAAGATTATACTGCCAAATGTTATAACTTCATACACTCTTTAATAATTCATAATACTATTTAAAATAAAAATAAAAATGTCTACAATAATAAAAATGTCACAAATACTTATAAGAATGTATAAAAATATGAAAAAGTTCATGTAAAAATATATATATATATATATAAAAAATAGGTACAAAGGTAGAATAAAAATTGGGAAATCTTTAAGAATGACAAGAGTGTTTTTTCAAGTGTAGGTGAACGCCCTTCAGTGATTTATAAAAGAGGTAAAAATCTTAAAGCCTTTTTTGAACAACATGTAAGATCCCCAGTTAGAACAGTTGGTATGTATAAATGTCAGGCTTGTAACTATTGTTCTCATGTGTCTGAATCTAACAGATTCTGTATTAACAACTCTCAATATTACTTGAAGCTGAGAGTTAACTGCAATTCTAAAATGGTTGTCTACCTGGCTCAATGCCAGTCTTGTTTGGCTTACTATGTTGGGAAAACTGAAAGAAGGCTTCATGACCGTATGTACGAGCATTTGTACGCCATTAAAAAGCACAAAGTTGAAAATGCTTTAGCTAAACATATAGTCCAATTCCCCAACCATAGTTTTAAATTTATTGTAATTGACCAAGTTTTTCACAATCCTCGGGGTGGTCCTGATTCACTTAGACTAGATGAACTAGAGCTTATATGGCAGATTAGGTTGAATGCTTACAATTTCCCTGGTTTGAATGAAGGCTGTTCTATCAGTTTTATTTTAAATATCAAAAGTTTATTAAGATGATTAGGACTTGTTATTCTACCTTTGTACCTATTTTTTATATATATATATATTTTTTTACATGAACTTTTTCATATTTTTATACATTCTTATAAGTATTTGTGACATTTTTATTATTGTAGACATTTTTATTTTTATTTTAAATAGTATTATGAATTATTAATGAGTGTATGAAGTTATAACATTTGGCAGTATAATCTTGGTTTTACTGCATGTTATTTATTTATTTATACACCTTTATTAGTTTTGAATATTGAGTATAGAGTTGCTGTTTAGGTGCCTGCCCCTTTTTGAAAAGGCTTGTCTGAAAAGGCTTCTTTAAAAAGCTTTTTAAAAAAAGTTTTCTAATTGCTTAATTAATTGTACTTTACACATTATGTTCAATTGATGAATTGATTATTTTATTTATTTCTTTCCTATATAAGACTGAGTGTATGCATTTTAACATGTCTGATGAAGTTTGTCTCATACTACAAACGAAAAGCGCTTAACATTAAATTTTTGATTTAATCCACGTGTGCCGTCTGAGGTCTCTCACCAGTTGTTTGTTCTCTGTTTCAGTTTGTTTTACGCAGTTTTGAGCTATAAGGTTGGCTAAGTCAACAGGATCAGTGTATGTGATATTGTTAAAGACTAATTCGGAGCAAACCTGGGCTTTGCCACTGAGGTTCCTGATGTAAGTGAAGAAGACTCTATGTGGTTTACCAAATAGGTAAAGGGACCTTATCCAGACAAAAGGTGGACATTACCTCTGAATTGTCCTTAGTGTTGATCTAGGAGATGTGAGGTGTAGGACAAGCATCAGGGATGTCAAAAGGGCCTTTGGGGAGGCAGGGGGGTGAAGTTTGCACTGAACCTATCTTCTAGCAGGTTGGCTAAGTCAACAGGATCAGTGTATGAGTTATTGTTAAGGACTAATTCGGAACAAACCTGGGCTTTGCCACTGAGGTTCCCGATGTAAGTGAAGAAGACTCTATATAGTTTACCAAATAGGTAATGGGACCTTATCCAGACAAAAGGTGGATATTACCTCTGAATAGTCCTTAGTCAGTACAACAATGCATTAGCAGCATGGCCGGTCTGCTATGCACCTATGCAGACATCTACAGTAACTGTAAAGGCTATGTTAACACCTACAAAGTTCAGCCATGGCCCTCAACACCTGTTCCATGCAGTCAGCCTGTAATCAGTACTGCCTCACTGGTTACCACTCAGGTTTTCCACAGGTGTCTGTGGCATGTCAAGATGGCAATGTTTTGCTCAGCCCTTCAACAGCTGCCCCATGTACGAGAGTATAACTCTGTGCACATTACCAACATGAGAGACCTAAACCTTGTCACCACAATAAACAGGACATGCTGATGGGATAGATTCCTGTCCCAGAGACTTCCTATATTCTGGAACAAGCTACCCATCTATGTCAAGCAAAATTCTTCATTAGCACTCTTCAAGGAAAATCTTGATGAGTGGATGGGAAATAGGAAATACACCCCGGGGATCACTTCTGTGTCTCTGCTGGACAGTGGCACAGGAAAATAACTTTCTTGGGTGGCTAAGCAATGGAAACTTGCTGGCTAGGCTTACATAGGCCCTTGGGTCAATAGCCTTGTACCTACTTATGAACCTATAAATAAATACAGAAACCATCAAAAGTGATCTTTACTATATTGCCATATATGTACACTAAATCACTTTTTCCTATTTCCTTACTATTAACAAAGCAAATACAGATGGGTGGATGTTGTCAGATACAAAGACGCACACGAACTGCAAAGCTCTTTCGCTGAGACATGTCTGGAGTTAATAATCAACATTACTGCTGGGTTAGCTTAGATTACATCACTCTTTGTCAGCTGCCTTCAGTTCCCAGGCTAACAGCAAGTAACATACATTTACACATCTCTGCATCAAAAGTACACATCTCTCATATGTTTGTGTAGAAGTGGAATTCATAACACAGTTGAACACTCTCACATTTTCAAAATAGTAATTATTTATGTTTCAATACAATACAAGAATCTGTAGCTGTAGATATTTATGTCTGCTTGCTGCAGTGAAACTAAAATAACACATTTGTAAAACAACTACAGCTTATTTTCTTGACATTTTGTAAGTTATCTCTGCATGTTAAAGAATTCCACCTTCTACTATTAATACATACATTTGCACAAGTAATACATTTCTGTTTTTCACAAGTACAGTACACTGTGGTTACATTCTTGAAGCTCAGTCATACCTCTCAACCTCTTAGAGCAAGTCATGTGGACAAAGGCACAAATAAAGGTGTGGCAAAGGACCAGAAGCAAGGGCGCCGGAACCATAGAGTGAGGGGGAGGGAGCACCCCTCCACTTTTACAAGACCATCTTGTCTTGTCTCCGTGGCAGCTTCTGAGCTTCAACAGTTAAAGTTTTAAAGCATGTGTTTACAGTAATACTTTCGCCAGGCTTGTGGACTAATTTTAATTGCGGCATTTAAATTGTACCTTATTTGCTTGAAAAACTCAATGGTGGTGGTGGCAGCGTCTTCCGTCTTCTTTAAGGACCCATGCATGCGTGCATCGGGTATTTAAACACAGTATGCACCAGATTTAAACTTCAAAGTTCCATTGAGGGAGCTAAGCACCTATGGTACAGATCTTAAGGAGAGTGTTTCAGCCCAACATACTTCCAGGTATGGAGAATTTTCTTACATATGTAGAAGTTTTATCACATATGCTGGGTTCGTGTTCATGTTTTGTTTCTGTTATGGGTCCGTCTTTTCTGATATGCTGCTGTTTTTTTGCAGTTCTTAAGAAGCACCCCTTTCACCTTAAAGTAAGTTATCAGATTAATTCCATTGTCTGCATTTTGCATTTTGCTGCATTACAGCGTTTTGTTACCTGGTGTGATCTGCTAGCTGATGATGCATTTATTAATGGTTTTGGAGTAGAACAGCAATTGTTCTAATGCGGTGTTACATTTTTATAATGGAAGAGATTCTTCATACTTTTAACACGTATCTCTTGTATGACTTGTTAGTATGTGATAAAGTCCTGACAGTGGTACATGCAGTATTTTTGAAACTGTACTGTTTAGAACTCTTCCTACTAGTACAAATAAACATGCATAATTCTGTGGCTGATCTTATTACCAAGTGCAGGCAAATATGGAAGTCAGTGTAAGCAGATTTACTATGTAAGCATTAGTCATTCAGTACTTCTGGCATCTGCCTAGTTTTTATTATTTCACAATGCCAGTTTTTTGCTAATGTTTGGAGCAGAAAAAGTGGTCTCTAAATGAGACATGTTCTGGCAGTTAATTTGTCATGGCACTAGGGGAGGATGGAGCTAATGTGCACATCAAAGCAAATATTCTATCATCTTCAACTGTTTAGATTTCTAACTTAGCTGATGTCTGTCACTCTGCTGCTTGCCCCAGAGCTGAATTTACTCCAAGCTACGAATCTGAAGAAACCGTACCTGCCAACTGTTTAACTGCTTAACAGAAAAAAGACTACAGTTCATACAAAACATGTTTCTTATCATTCTGCTTTTCTCCATGTTCACTCTATATACAAACTCTTAATAGCTGGCGTCCGCAAAATTCAATTCATCAAGTTATCAAAACAAAAATGCCTCAAACTAAACACAGTTAGCATTTTCAAAACTAAATGCTATGTGATGTGTGTGTGTGTGTGTGTGTGTGTGTGTGTGTGTGTGTGTGTGTGTGTGTGTGTGTGTGTGTGTGTGTGTGTGTGTGTGTGTGTGTGTGTGTGTGTGTGTGTGTGTGTGTGTGTGTGTGTGTGTGTGTGTGTGTGTGTGTGTGTGTGTGTGTCTGTGGGTTCTACTTCCACAGTATGCAGTTGGATCACTGATACTGTACTGTGTTGTACTTTAAAAGGAGTGGATGCTGCAGTCCTGTGTATGTCCTCCTTTGGATGAGTTACCTAGTAACTATGAACCTGTTATCAGTTTGCCATTCATTCCCTTTAATGTGGAATTATTTAGATGACTTTACTTCTGCAGAGATTTTGCATATTTACTGATATTGGTGGATTGTAATGACAGAGGTCTGAGTGGCCTTTTATTGTTGAAATTTTCTGCAGTGGGTAGTTTTGTTATTATTGGTTCAAATATTTTGTTTTGTTGCTTACTAGAAGACTGTCCAGACCCATGCAACAACTGGAATACCCACAGAATTACCTTACTACAAGGATAAAAGTTCATAGGCTCAGAGGTAGGTACTAGGCTATCGGCCCAAGGGCCTACATAAACCTAGCCAACTAGGTTCCCTGGCTTACGCCATCCAAGAAAGTTATTTTCCTGTGCCAGTGTCAAGCAGAGACACAGAAGTGATCCCCGGGGTGTATTTCCTATTTCCCATCCACTTATCAAGATTTTTCTTGAAGAGTGCTAATGAAGAACTTTGCTTGACATAGATGGGTAGCCTGTTCCAGATTATGGGAAGTCTTTGGGACAGGAATCTATACCTCCAGCATGTCCTTTTATTGTTGTGACAAGGTTTAGGTCCCTAGAGCATGTAGCTTGGAGGGATTGGGATTTCTTTAGGTGCAGCATGTCCAACAGCTCTGGATTTGACATAGCTTTATATGTTAGGCAGAGATCACCTCAGAGTAGGCGATATGCTATGGAGTAAAACTAGAGTTTTTTGAGACGGTCAGTGTAGGGCATTTGTTTGAGGCCAGTAATCCTCTTTGTGAGGTACTTTTGTGGCCTTTCCAGCTACTGCAGATGTCTTGTGAGGTACATTCCAAAAGGGGCATTGTACTCTATAATGGGTCTAATGAGTGTCGAGTAGAGGGGAACAATTACCTCTTTTTTCCCTGGATGAAAACCCTTTTATGATGAGGTGTGCCACGTAGAAGGACTTCCTGACTACTGTGGCGATGTGACTATCAAAGGAGAGACTACTGTCCACCTGGTTCCCAAAGTCTCTTATCACACATTCAGTGTTAAGTAGATTGCTGCCTATGTGGTAGTTCATGGGTACAGAGTTTTTACCAAAGGGAATGATACTGCTCTTTTTAGCATTGAGCTTGATGCCATGGCTCTGACACCAGGCATCTGTCTCAGCGAGGCCCTTCTGTAGGATGTCCACATCATTTGGGGACTTGACTATGGCTCCTAGTTTGCAGTCATCTGCGAACTTCATTAGCCAGAGGCCTTCTGTGTTAGCCTGTACTTCAGAGAAGTAGATACCAAACAGGAGAGGTCCCAGGACTGAACCCTGTGGTACTCCACTTGTCACTGCTTTAAGGTCAGATTTGGAGTCTGCAACTTTTACAGTGTGGGTTCTGTCAGTGAGCCATTTGGCAACCCATCTTGTGACGTAGGGAATTATACCTAGTTTAGTGAGTTTAGTTATAATTCCAGAATGGGGGAATGGTGTCAAAAGCCTTGGCGAGGTCCTAAAGAATATGTCTTGCATAGACCACCTCAAAGATTTATCACTATACTCAGTATCCTACAGAGTGCTTAGAGGTGGCATGTCTGGCATACAAGGCATCCTCTGATCTAATACAGATGGACCTACTGAACATCAGCAAGTCAAATGGCAACAGAAATACTCAGTCCAGGTATCTAAACTGAATGTTGTGGAGAGATGGATATATATCACAGAGGCTACCAATGTTCCAGAACAGACTATCTATACAAGTAAAACAAAGCTCATCCATGTCCATATTCAAATGCAACTTGGATCTTAGGATGGGCAATAGAAAACTTACTCCTGGATTGCCCCTCATGCCACTAATGGATACAGAGAGGTCCTAAATGTGCATCCCTTACATAGGTCTCTTTAAATTATCTATGGTATGATCACAGTTATTCTCACTAGAGCTAATGTACAATTATCATCCATGGGATAGGTAAGACCAATCAGGAAATGTTAATTCAAGCACCAAAAGGGAAATTAGCTAAGCTTAAAATGTCCTCCAAGTGAACCTAATGTTGTGGTAGTAAATAACTTTAAAAAATTGCCCTTTTTAGATCACTAAGTGCCCCTCTCACCCTCCACCTCCCAGCCTTCAACAGCTTCCGGCACCTCTGTCCAGAAGTAGTGACACTTTTAAATATTGCTCTTGCAAACTTAGACATCTGATAGAATAACAGGTTTTGTATTCGCATGACTTTCCTGAAGGATATGACCTCTGACTTTCAAGTGTGTGCTATTATTTTATGACTTCAGTCTTTAAATATTTGCCAATGATTTGCCAGGAAAAAGACAAATGTCTGAGAAACTGACTAAAGATATGAGGCAAACATGTGTACATTCTGCAAAAATCTGGACAGTTGATAGGTATGAGCTCAGTACATAACATACTGTTCAACACACACTTCTGCACCAGTAGTTTTATATCCAGATAACATATATTCTTTTAGATTTGTAAGACAAGCATATGAGTCACAGTCATTTTCACCAGTGACATATGATTATTTAGAAAATACCAGTTAGCTGGGCTGCCAGTATCACTACTATTTAAATTCCTATTTCCCACGACTGCAGCCCCCATCTTCATGCCATTACATGCTTAATTGTATGACATACCTGGTATAGTGTTGTAGTCCTTTGTCAGAAGAAATCACAATATGGTAGTTTAGTAAAAAATTGCAGTCTGTCTTCATGAAGAAGGTATCAGACCTGTTTACCATAGGTAGCAGCTTGCCTTTTGTAGGTAATGCTCATGAACAGGTGATGGCCTATGCACCAATCTGTTGCCCCCATTTGCTAATTGTATCCAGAACAGCTGGGTTGCCTTTCCCTTAGCCAACGGCATGGCAATACAGTGCTATAATTAAGGCCTTCATGTGGGGCTTGGCCCTCTTCCTGGCTTGTGTGGAGGACATTATCGAGGTGTGAGAGCTTCAGCTTCACAGAGGGTCAGTGGACATGCTGTCCACTGTTTGGATGGATGTGTTATATCCACAGTTTTGCATGCTATGTCTGGCCATTGTTAACAGACATTCACATTCTGTAGCAGTGTGCTGTGTAAATGTGTGTTGGGGTGAGTGAGGAGAAAGGCAGATGTGAGTGTCATACATCCTTTTCTATCTGACTGTGCATGTTGCTACAGTTGATGCTGGTCTATCAGCTGGATATGTTTGTAGGGAGAGACTGTAACACATGTCCCTTAAAACATCAACATTCCACCACCCCCAAACCTTTATGTTTGGCTGTTGTGTGGATGCCCTGCTCCAGGTGTTTGTGAGCAAAGTCAGGTCTGTAGCAGGTAGCTGGACATACTGCTGCATATGCAGCAGGCCACAGCTGCTGCATTCTGGACAGGAGTCAGACTAAGGATTGTGAAGACATTGGAGGGAGAGCAAGCTGTTACTGTCAGTGAGGGTGCAGTGTCAGCTGTTGGGTCTCAGCATGGCCTGGTTGAGGGTACCCACAACAGTCTAGGTGAGGATGAGCCTGTGGTGCATATGTTACATAATAGTGCCATCTGGAGAGTGGTAGTCAACATTTACTACACATATTCAGAACTGGGAGATGTGTCCCATCCTGCTGGCCTTTAAAGTGCTACTGTGGGTGGCAGTGACTGTGGCAGGAGCAACCAGTTTTGCAGTACATTGCAGGGCTCAATTATTCCTATTTAGTATTGACATACCTGTAGTAATCATGCCACAGACTGGGCTGTGTGCCAGGACTGTGGGTGTCTAGATGTGAAAGATGCTAGAAATGTTACAGTTATAGCTAGCAAGCCATTAATCTGGCATGTGTATTTGTAAGACATATGTGCATGCATAAGCACATGACACAGGATTTGCATGGACATGTGTTCCGATGGGTATGACGTTGACACAGAGCTGTCTGTCATGGTTTTGTAACCCCAATCTGCACTGCCTTGCCAGAATGTGGGCACACAGGTTAGGCTTTATGTCAACCCTGCCATAAATAGGGGGCACAACTGTGGATATTCAGCAACATTTTGTGCAGTTGTCAGCTCTACCTGATATTGTAGCCCTCCCATACATCCAGCAGCATTTATTTGTCTGTGTACTGATTCTGTGTCTGCGTCAGAGGTCCAAGTAGAGTGTGATTTGAGCCACTATATATGTGAGTACTGTGCAGCTGGCAATTAGGATATGTTTGTAAAAGCTGTTGCTGTACTACAGAGGTCAGTTGGTGTACTGGTATGTTCCTCTGACTGTAGTTCAAAGGGTTCTGGGCCCAAACATTGGCAGTGAGGTCTTTTTTTCCCCTAAAGTCACATCCCTATAGTGCCTGATATCTTGGTAAAAGCATCAATAATTCCCTAAAGCTATTTGGTGTAGTGGTGTGTTGCTGTGATTCTAGGTCAGCATGTTTGACTTTTTTTCCTGTTACATGACTGTAATGCATGATATCTTTACAAAAGCATTACAAGCTCTTCAGAGCGGGTTTGGCTTGCTGATGCATTCCTCTGACTGTAGTGTCTAAGGTCCTGAGTTCAAGAATTGACTGTGATATGTTCAATGATTCTAAGGTGTAATATCTTTGAAAAAGCATTGCTAGCTTGCACAGTTGAATTGGGGTAGTGGTACATTGCTGTGGCTCAGGTCCTGAGCTCATGAGTTGTCTGTGATTTTTTTTTCCCTAATATTCAATGACTCTAATGCATGATATCGTTAAAAAAGCATTACTAATTCATACAGTTGAGTTTTCATAGTATTGCATTTCTCTAGCTGCAGTACACAGGGGCCTGGGTTCAAAACTTGGCAGTGATTACTTTTTTTTTTTTTCCAGTATTGTTAAATGACTGTAATGCATGATATATTTACAAAAGCATTAGTGATTGTCACAGCTCATTTAGTGCAGTGGTACATTGCTTTGACCGTAGTGTACGAACCTGGCAGGGATGGTTATTTTGTTGCTGGGCAGAACAGTGGCTGAATAAAACAGAGTGATTAAAGCAGTTTTAAGTGGGTTTGCATGGATATGTGTGAAGCTAAGTGGGGCCAAGTGATGCTTAAGTTCCCTTAGCTTTACTTAGCGGCCCTTACTCCTGCATAAACCCATGCTAATTCCAAAAAAAGAAAAGAAAAAAGAGGTGATAGGAAAGTGGTAAAAGGGGGGCAAGCAGGGGGAAAAACATTATGAAAGGCTGCTAGGGATGTGCAGGACAGGTGTAGGAAAGGTCTATAGATCTCCATTTCTTCTGCAGCAACAGCTGTGACTGATATGGACAATTTGGAATTTAGAGCCTCACACCCCACACCCCTTTTTGTTTTTTTTAAGGTGAAAGTGGGATGTTTAGGAAATGTTGTAGGTAGGTTTGGGGAGGTAAGTTGGGTAAGAAAGGTTGATTTTGCTGACAGACAACACAGAAGACATGGGTGATGTATGACACATGAGGGGGGTAAAAACCTTTGACAGGGAGGGTAGTTGGGAATATGAGGCCCACGTGCCCCCAGATGGAAACAGTCGGACTGAGGTCCCCATTCATGGACAGTCACCACTGCCCCATTCACAGTCCCGAAGGTGGCTGTGCTGGGTGCTGAATGACAGGGCCAGCCTGCCCCTTTAGGTGCACCAGTCTGCCCTAAGTCTGGCACAAACAGTCATCCAAATCATGCTGGATGTCCCTCCGCATCCTACCTCAGACCTGATGTCAGGTGACAGGGTCCTCTCCATGCCCATGCCCAAGGGGGGGGTGAGCTCCATCCCCGAGGTGGTTTCACCCGAGGGTGGTGCAGGACCAGTGGATGAGGTAGCCAGAGGTTGGGTCCCAGATGTGCTGGGGCTCAGTGCCATGGTCAGATGAGGTGGAACAGGCGAATCCACGGTTACCTATTACAACCGTGAAACCACAATTGCACGAATATGGGAACGTCGACACATATTGAGTGAACCGCAAAAACACCTAACGTCCTGAAGCATGAAATTTAAAATGTCGAATCGTCATAGTTGGCCCTTCTCCGGTATAGCTGCTTAAGGTAAGTGTGCAATAGTTATGGATCTTAGGGTTAGGGTGCGGGTTAAGGTAAGTACATACATGGTAATATATGTAAGCTTTAGTTTAGGGTTAGAAGTAGGGTTTTGTTAAATGTATGTATGTGGATTATTTATTTTGCTTGGGTAGGAAGTACGTAGCAGGCGGTGGGATTGGCCAAATATGCTGATTCAACATTTTGAATTTCACGGTCCAGGACATTCGGTGTTTTCGTGGTACGCTTAATATGTGTCGATGTTTCCGTGTTCGCATATGTGAGGTTTTGCGGTTTTGATATAGACCTGGATCCACTGGGATCTGCTTTCCCAATCATGCTATGGTGTTTGAGGTTTGACAAAATGTTTTGGTTAGTCATGAACAAAACATTTCAACATTAGTTATAACAGCATGCATGGGTGTTCCAATTAACCCAGAACAATAGAATTGAAAAAATTGCATGGCAAACTGAACACATGCACAAATGGAATAACAGTCAATATTGTAACAGCATGCCAGTTCCATTTATGGCAACAGCCCACCAGCAATGGAATTTGAACAAGGTATGTTAGCACGCAACCATTTAAATATATGAACAATAATAGAACACAAGTCCCAACATTAGGTTTTGAGAACAACATACCCATAGTATATGAATAATTGTTGATGCAGATAAGGGGTGGAGGGAGAGAAAAACAGTCCATTACCAACTGTATAGGCTTATATTTTTCACAACAGTACTGCTCAATACCATGCAGGTCTGCCATCACTTTACATCAACCTGAGGCCTATAGCTATTGTAGCACATACAGACCTGTTAATCTGTCAATCAGGAATGCTATGGGGCAAGCTGTGACAACTCTAGGTACATGAGCAGAGGGGAATCTTACATGTCATGGTTACATATATGACTAACAAGGTGTACCCTGCACTGATTGTAATGGTATACTTCTACTGGATTTTTATCTGTGTGCAAGGTTATTGGCAACATTGATCACTAGCTGTGACAGTGTGTCACTTGAGAGACATGTATTGGGATGAGTGCATAGTGTATGTAGCTATCCTGCTGTCATTTGTTGGCATGGGGCTGGGCACTGGAATATTTGCACACAGTTTATTACTATACTCTTCATACAGCTGATACAAACATTTCTTTACCTGGCAGCACTGTGGAGAAAATATCTGTTAACACTACCTGAATGTTTCTACAAATAGGATTACATGTGTGTAACTATAAACACATTAGTACCAGACCCTGGATTCAAACCATCACCTATGTGTGCAAAACTAAACAGCATATCTACTTCTTATCACACTGAGCTACTGGGTCACTGCTGTCTGCTGTTTGACTGATTTATGCCTAAAACTCACTTGATTACACACTCTGACCTTGTAATATACATGTAGTGTCACAGAAGACTGTAGTGACAGTTGAACATACATGCCTAGGATTAATGCATGATAGTGATAGATAGTGTACTGTGTATTAATAGTTTGCAGATAAACACATTTAAACCCTAGTGGATGTGATTATGCATGATCTGTACAGACCACAACAGGCTGCTGGGTTGCATACCTGACCCATACACATTTGCACATCATTATATATTTGCAGTCTCCACCTATTACGGTCTCATAATTGCCTGAAAGTAACTAGAGCCTCTGCAAGTATGGCAGCTGCAAGGACTCAAACAGAACCAATGTCAAAGGAAATAATGATAAGAGCAGCAGTTGTAGCATCAAGGTAATATTTAATCCGTTGGTAGTACAAACTACATATCAGACAGAAAAAGTGAGTGGACATAGAACAACAAACCGGTTTCGGCAAAAAATAAGAGTGCCTTCCTCAGTGTAAAGATCATGATATGTAGTACACTCCTTATATAATATAATGTTAATACAATCAATCAATCAGGAACATTAATTATAAATGCTCGTTAAGTCCAGGAGGGAATAATCCCCCAAGTTTAATAATCCATTTCTTCTCTTTTTTGTTCAAGATGTCATGCCAGCCCAATTTATTGGGTCTAGGAGCTCTGATTTTATCAATAATAATAAAATTAACAGAGGCACTTGGATGTAAAAGAGTATGTTTATACAGTGCATTGGTCATTTTGTCATTTCTGATTTCACTAAGATGTTCCCCCACCCTAAATGTTACAGGACATGAGGTTTGGCCGACATAAAATGCTGAACAATGGCATGTGGCCAAATATATATCCCAGTCAGATTGGCAATTAGCATAAAATGATAAATCAAAATCCTGACTGGTGTTCTGACTGGAGAATGATTTAGATCTGACAAACTTGGAACAATAAGAACAGTGACCGCAGGGGAAACAGCCTACTAATCTGTCCCCTAAGAGAGTTGTTTGTGACAATGGCATATCAGGCAGAGAATGCTTGTAGTGATTAAAAAATGAGGCTAAATGTTTGTCTTTCCTGAAAGTGAATGAACATCTGGTTGGTAAAATATCAGAAAGCATTTGGTCAGCCAACAACATATTCTAGTGGTGATTGACACTGAATTAATGAATCAGTACTTTTGCCATATGTAGTAATAAAACGAATGGCAGAACCATTATTATTGTGTTTGTCTTTATATTGGAGAAGTTCATCCCTGGCCAAGCCATCAACCGTGTGGGACACCCGGTGTACATAACCAGCCCCATAGCCCCTGTCCTTGAATCTCATAATCAGATCATGTTTATAAGTATTGTAAGTCTCTGTATCAGAGCAGATACTTTTACCTCAAATGAACTGAGATTTCGGGATATTTTGACAAACATGAGGAGGATGAAAGCTGGTGGCGTGGAGGAGGTAATTGTATTGGGGGAATTTACGGTGAACCTGAGTGGAAAGAGTATTGTCAATGTTTCTGCTTATATTGACATCCAAAAAATGATGTTATTTAGATCATAATTGACCATAAATTCAATACCTCATCTATTTTCGTTAAGATAATCCACAAACTCATGTAGATATTCAGCATCAGACCTCCACACCAACCAGCAATCATCCAAATACCTCCTCCAAATGTCAATTTCATCAAGGTAGAGATTATGTAACGGATCATAAATAATCTGCTCTTCCACATAAGCCATGAATAAATCAGCATAAATTGGTGCAAAAGAAGCACCCATGGCTGTGCTCTTACTCTGAAGAAAACATTCGCCTTGACAGAAAAAGACGTTTTTGGTAAGAACATGTTCACAAAGAATAATGAAAAAAGTGTTGAAACCAGGTTGATAAAGTTCGGATTTGTATAACCAATGTTCAAATGTATCTATATCAGCCCAATATGGTATATTGGTATATAATGCTTTTACATCTAATGTGCAAAGCAACCAACCTGGTTCCAACTGTGTGTCCGAAATTAATCTCAGGAACTGTGTGGTGTCCTGTATTCGAGCGTCTTGACAGAAAAAGACGTTTTTGGTAAGAACATGTTCACAAAGAATAATGAAAAAAGTGTTGAAACCAGGTTGATAAAGTTCGGATTTGTATAACCAATGTTCAAATGTATCTATATCAGCCCAATATGGTATATTGGTATATAATGCTTTTACATCTAATGTGCAAAGCAACCAACCTGGTTCCAACTGTGTGTCCGAAATTAATCACAGGAACTGTGTGGTGTCCTGTATTCGAGCACGTACCCATTTGAGAAGGGGCCTGAGGTATCTGGTTAGGAAAATGGAAAGTGGTTCCATTAACGAGTTTCTGCCTGATACATTGAGTCTACCTAGGGGATTGGTTGCATCTTTGTGTATTTTAGGCAAACAATATATATACTGATGTGACGGTTCATTCACAGTAAGATGTTATAAAGTAGTTTGTGAATTTATCTCCTCATTTTTAGTTGAAAGTAAAAATTCATCAATTTGTTTCTTAAAAAGTGGAGTAGGATCAATAGTCAAATGTGAATAATACCTGCCATCCAAAAGTTGTTTATTTGCCTCATTGTGGTATTGGGACCAATCTTGGACCACAACAGCACCTCATTTATCAGACATTAATATAACTAGCTGATGGTTATTGGCCAACCGTGAAATCACCTCAGTGTCTGCCCTGGATATGTTGTTTGATTTCACCCTGGTTTCCTTGGCATGAAAATGTAGATCTTTGAGTATAGATTTCTGAAATAGAGAGACAGTATGATGCACAGGTGGCATGAAAGCTGAGCTATGATATCTGAATTCCTGTTCAACATTAGTGGTTTCTTTATCCTGAAAAAATATTTTTAAATTAAAATTTCTACAAAATCTCAACACACTGTCCACAAAACTGTCCTCAGACACAAAGAAACCAGGGATGAATGAAATACCTTAATTGGGTATATTAATCTCAGCTTCAGTAAGGGTATAAGAAGAAATGTTACATACATTTATTGTTTCATGGTAATCATTCTCAACAATGTCTGCATGTCGTCTACCCTGTTGGTGTTTCCTCCCTCCCCTTCTACATTTGGTCCTAAAGGGGCACTAGTGTTAGTACATTTGTGAGCTGGTGAGCCTGTAGGACCAGAGATATCTGGTTCTTAACTGGAGGAAGAATCTTCCGCAGTAGTATCCGGACCAGAACTTGATGATTTTTTAAGGATGGAGTGTGGCCGTATTCTCTTGGCCATGTTTTTAGGTTACTGTACAAAACAAACTCTCTTTGTATTATCCCTACTGAAAGGGTCACCCCTTTCATAGTCAGAGATATCTCTGAGGAATTTATTCCTCTTCCTTTCCTTTAACTGTTCCTCAAGCTTCAATAAGTCAGTACTTAATGCTTTAAAGCAAGTCAAATATTCAGGTTTGCCCTCGAATCTAATAAGTTCTTCCCCTAATTTCGTTACATTGGTAATTTCAGAATCAATAGTCCATTCAAAATCTGCAGTTAAAATCTGAACAAATTCCATGGTGGCTTTATGTTGGGCATTGCCCATGCTTTGAGTACAATGTCATCAGGGTTGCTGACTAAGGGTTGTGTATGAATCCTAAGGCCTCTGGGGGTGATATTCTTAGCCATATAGGCCTTAAAAAGTTTGTAATGCCAAACATTGCTAAGCAATATCTGCATCCCTTGATTTAATTTAGAAAATAATATCCCACAGCTGTTCTCAAGGGGTAAAGAGGATGATCCTAAATCCCCTAGATTACCTGGACCGAGGCAAAATATGGCCAGGTAATCCCGGTCAGAGGCAAGGCCTCTTAAAAGTTGAGTGATTTCCATTTTCGCTGAAAGCAACAAGAATATAAAGGCACATAAGGTAAAAATAAAAAAATAGAAAATTAGAAATGTGTCCAATACTGAGATTTGACACCGAAATGGCCATCACAATGACCAGAACAAATTTGCAAAGTCTAGTAAATACTCAAGAATGAATGAATGACAATAAGGATGGACATCAAATCACAGTGGAAAAGACAATATCAGCCGGAAATCAAAATAGTACCACTTGCATGGATCAAGATGTCATGGTGCTATTTGTACAATGATCAATATTTGATTTAAAAGCAATTTGCAAGACAATGGGGTGAAAAAGGTTAGACAATAACAGCCTATAGTGGAACAGAACCCTTAGTCAGCAACCCTGATGACATTTTACTCAAAGCATGGGCCGATGCCCAACAATAATGATGGTTCTGTCATTCGTTTTATTACTACATATGGCAGAAATACTGCTTCATTAATTCATAGTGTCAGTTGCCACTGGAATATGTTGTTGGCTGACCAAATGCTTTCTGATATTTTACCAACCAAATGTTCTTTCACTTTCAAGAAAGGCAAAAATTTAGGCTCATGTTTTAATCACTACAAGCATTCGCTGCCCGATATGCCATTGTCACAAGCAACTATCTTAGGGGACAGATTAGTAGGCTGTTTCCCCTGCGGTCACTGTTCTTATTGTTCCAAGTTTGTCAAATCTAAATTATTCTCCAGTCAGAACACCAATCAGGTTTTTGATTTATCATTTTATGCTAATTGCCAATCTGACTGGGTTATATATTTGGCCACATACCACTGTTCGGCATTTTATGTCGGACAAACCTCATGTCCTGTAAAATTTAGGGTGGGGGAACATCTTAGTGAAATCAGAAATGGCAAAATGACCAATGCACTGTATAAACATACTCTTTTATATCCAAGTGCCTCTTTTAATTTTATTATTATTGATAAAATCAGAGCTCCTATACCCAACAAATTGGGCTGGCATGACATCTTGAACAAAAAAGAGAAGAAATGGATTATTAAACTTGGGGGATTATTCCCTCCTGGACTTGACGAGCATTTATAATTAATGTTACTGATTGACTGATTGTATTAACATTATATTAAATAAGGAGTGTACTACATCTCATGATCTTTACACTGAGGAAGGCACTCTTATTTTTTGCCGAAACTGGTTTGTTGTTGTGTGTCCACTCACTTTTTCTGTCTATATAGTTTGTACTACCAGTGGATTAAATATTACCTTGATGCTACAGCTGCTAGTCTTATCATTTCTCCTCATACTTGCCTGCATCAACATACCTACATTTAAAAAATACATGTAGCTGAAATGCAAAAGTTAACACAAGACAATGCTGCACGGAAAGCACTATAATACATTAAACATTACTACTCAAGGTTCAGATCTTAGTGCAGAACATATATCACTTTTCATTGTATCTTGTTTTACAGCTCCACATCTACAGTTTTCCATAAATGTTGTGTAGCGGACACACCACACCACACTGGATTCATGCTTTCATAGCCATATTTGCTGTGTAGCACCTGTACACTTGTATTTCTTCAACAACAGACCAGATTAAACACAACAGTTTTTTGGAATAAGCTTTATTGTGTGTAACATGACACAGCGGTTTATTATATTCTATCTTCTACATTCAGTTGTACTGCATATTCTGTAAATGAAGAATGTATGTCAGTTATTACTTTCACAGTAGCAAGCACAGTATAGCTTATTAACAGATTCATTCCTACATAGTATTACAGTAGCTTGTTTACTGCCTCCATCTGTATTACACAGTACCTGGCATTAGTTACTTATATGAATGTTGATCTAAAAACACATTTATTCAGTAGTCTCAGAACACACTATACCTGATGGCCATAAACAATTACACTTTCTTATATATTGGACTATATATATATATATATATATATATATATATATATATATATATATATATTGTAAGATGTATCTGTACTCACAACACTGTTAGTGCGGCCTCGCCAGTCATCCTCCATGGGCCTCCATGTTATGAACTCTCTTCTCTGCAGCTGTGATAAGAAAACACACCATTATGCATACCTGTCTTTCAGATATTCATGCTGTAATTTGATAATCTCCAGTTGCTATGCTTACAAACTTCTGTAGCATTCCAGTCCCAAGCATCTTAGATCCATTGGGCCAAGAGTCCTCCCTTCCTCCATTTCAGGCCATCATAATGATGATGGACCTGCTCACCACTGCGGGGCATGCCAGTGGCATTGGTGAGCTCAAATGCCAGATGGTCCCAGGTCCCATATTTTTATTCTGAGCCCTGGTACTGGCCCTGAAGCAGTCTGATGTCATGGTTCTTTACAAGGAGCCCAGCCATGACCCTGGACTCCAACATGCCCTAGCACGGCACCAGAAAGCATGCTCCTTCACCAGCACCTGACATAGCTCCTACAGGGATCAAACTCTACTTGCCATAGCTCCTACAGGGATAAACTCTAACAGGTTCTGCCTGTATTCCCATCTGTGTGGTTTAAGTAAGGCCATATTCCCACCCTTTGCCATCACTGGACCATTTTTACAAATGCTGAGCAAAGCTCAGTAGTGTGCAAACTAAATAAGCTGAAATGAGCCGTGCTTAAAGTGTCAAATGCTGAGCAGTGCTCAGCAGTGCACAAATCTTAGTTGAGCTGAATACCACTTAGAATGAGACTTCTTAGCAATGCTCAAACTCGTTAAGCAGAGCTAAGCATTGCTAAGTATTGCTCAGACAGGTCTTCTTTAAGCATTGCTTAGTTTGGCTTACCAGTGCTTAGCAAAACTGCGCTAAGGGCTAACAAAAGTTTTCATTTAAAAAAAAAGTCAGAATTGCATATTAATTACTCATTACTGATACATTATTTCGTAAGTGCTTATATTTTACTTTACATGACCTCCTCCTATGTGCTTTCATTACATTACCTTGAGGTGTGACTGTACCGTATGGGACACTTGTGTTTAAATGGGATTTTTCACCTCATATCTCCACTGACACAGAGATTTTGGACCACCTACACTATTCAGGTTAACAAATATTAATTACTATGATTAAATAAAATAAAAAAATATATAAAGTTGAATTGTCTGTCTTGGTATTTGAGCCATGCACCTACTGCACGCAAAGCTGTGACGCTAACCACTCAGCTAACTCAGCTGTGAAAATTTTAGTTATACATTTCTATATAGCTCTCCATTGCATTTAAGCACTGTTGAGCAAAGCGCTGCACTGCACAATCCCGCTCAGCTACATTTAAACATTACATAAAAAGAAATAAAAAAACCCTATTACTTTTAACTGAAACATCACATTTCAATTATGAAATAAGTGTCCAAGGACACGTTCTTTATTGTTTTACTGCCGTACAGCACCTTCACAATCCAGAAGGTGAGTTATAGCTACTGTAACACACCCCCTACATGACATTACTTAATTTTCAGACTGCAGCTAGAAAATAATGCCAGGCATTTAATTTTCAGTGACATACAGGAAATCCATGCTAATGCAAAACCTGTCATTCTATCAACTTTCTAAGTTTGTAAGAGCAATATTTAAAACTCTCCCTATTTTTGGCCTTTTGTCCCACTTTTAATAATGCCTTTGTCCAGACTTCTTGTTCTAAGAGGTTGAGAGATTTGTGTCCAAGGTCTCTTTTTTTATTGTACAATGCTGTACGCCACTTTCACAATGCAGGGGGTGTGTTACAGTATCTGTAATACACCCCCTGCATGACATTTTCTTGCCATTCATCTTTTAAGTGTCCGAGAACACTTTCTTTATTTTTATTTACTGTAAAGTGCCGTTCGGAACTTTCACAATGCAAGGGGTGTGTTACAGTACCTGTCAGACACCCCTTGCATTACATTCGCTTCCCATTCATCATTTTAGTGTCTGTGGACACTGTTTTCTATTGTAAAGTGCCGTATGACACTTTGACAGTGCAGGGGGTGAGTTACAGATCTGGGAGCACTACTGTAACATGCTCCCTGCACTGATTCAGTATCTGTGTACACGGCTTCGTCTCAGTAGCACACCTTTATTAATATGCAAGGCACTCTGCCAAGAGGGAGATGCGGACATGGATACCATTCACTCTGTGTAGGAATAATGGTATTTCTACATGGAGTTTATTAAATCCGGGGGAAGGTGTTTAATGATTTAATGCTTTATTGTTTTGTTTAATAAAAAGTTTTCTATTAAATTACTCTTGTGGCTTCTGGTTCTCGGCATTGCCTTTTATTTGTTGGTTACTAGTTTCAGCAGTTTCTGCTGGTGTTGGGCGCTATATTTCTTCCATTTTTTATGGTTATTTTTTTTCATTTTATAAGTGACCTTATCAAAGAGTGTCAAACTACTACAGCATATCAGAACACTTCTTAAACAGCCTTTGCATCTGTTTGTGCAGCATTATCTAAAGGCCATATAACATTTTTAACTTGGACATAGATTTTCAAAACAACTTTTTCCGTCTTTCTTTTGCATGCTTTTATTGCCTGTCTTGATCTTTTGTATCATCTGTTTTTTTCTGTTTCTGATTATGTATGCATTTATTTGTATTTATACTTGTTTGCTCACCTGTTCACGTTAAACATAGTCTGGATTTGCTATAAACAATTTTCATATAATTTAAAGCAGCAGTCATCTAATACATTATGGTTCTCAGTTATCTGCTCATCTTAAGACATCAAAACCAAGGAGTAAAAACTCCTGAAGTGAAGTCCAATGGAATATATACAAATGACCGCTTAAAAACATATTAATTTTTCATCTACATGGCTTCTGAATTATCATGAACTTTTTTTGTTACATTTTTAACTCTTTACTGGTGCACTCAGAACAATAAAGGCAAATCCCACTAGCTGTAGATATGCTGTAGTTTAAATTTTATTTTCTGAGATCATCTGTACAATATAAGTGGATTGCCTGGATGTGCTACACAAACAGAAAGTTTATGAATAAGCTTGACTTCTGTAAACAGTAAAGTGATTGCAAACTATCCCAAATAACATCCAAACCAAAGAGTAAGAAAAAAGGTCACAGAAAAACTAGTTAGTAGAAAACACAAGAAAGACCCAGCAAAGCTAGAGCCTTCACTTTTTATAACTTAAACTTACTGCAGAGGAGGCCCATGGGTTTTGTGCAAATGACACCTTAAGGACATACCAGTGTTTCATCTACATGCTTCTGAATGCTTATGACTATTTTATTTTTTAAGTCTTTTTTGGGTCATTTGGCCAATTTGCATATATCCCACAGGCCTCCCATGATAGCAGTTTAAGATATTGCACCAGGAAGACACTAGCTTTGCTGGGTCTCTCTTGTAACACTTGTCAAAACATAAGTGATCGACCCAACATGCTTAGAATTTATTTTTAGTGAACTGCATCTAAGGCACCTTGAACCTTGTCAGCTAGATGTGTTCATGTCAGCAAACACCGATAAGCCTTTTTAAATTACTTCCTTAACTCAAAATTACTTTATATACCTGGCTCATCACTCAGGAAGGATAAAGTCATGAGATTTAGCTGGAATGATTAGTGACCAAGACTTTGAAAGACCTTGTGGAGAACATTCAGAATGATTGCCAATGGTCAGGTCCAAAGACATAGCTAGGCTCGGGCAAAGGGTGCTGCCACCATAGGAGCAAGATGTTTGGTTACATGATCGTCAGATTGTCAGATGCTGATCAGTCAGTAGTGCAATACCAGCATTCATTTTTCATTTTTAGTCTGGAATGTATTTGCATTACTGCTTTTCTTTTGTTGCTGCTGCTGGGACTGTGTTATGATTTGCTATAGCTTTTAAAACTAGAAGGTTTTTTGTTTTTTTTGTGCTCTTCAACTTATAGGTGAGGGGAGCCAGACCAGGAAAGTTGCATGTCCTACTAATGATTACCTACTAAGCAAATTGTAGTAGGCACTGGGCAAGGATAGAAGATCACATAATGATAGGGACCTGCACTTTAGGTTTGGGGCTTGCTTAGACTAGTATCAAAAAGATTTGTAGGTATGGCATACACTGAATGCTGCCTGGATTACATCTTCTCATGTAAGGCTATCATCCATTGGGTATGAACGTGAGTTTAGGGAAGGGTGGTAGGGATTATGCAATGTAAAAAAACTGAAATGGAAACAATAGTGCAATATTCACAAGCTATTTGACTTTTTTAAAGGTTAATTATCCAACTAAGTATGAATAGCATGAGCTAACTGATTGCCTATATCACAGAAGGCCAGAGCTTTATGCAACATCAATTTATAAATTTTGAATGAAAACATCATCAAAGTAAGCAAAACAGTTTAACTTAACACCCAACATTTTTTCTTTATCTTTTAAAATTTAAATGACCAGCATTGAATACTTAGTATACCTTAACTTACTAGTTGTCTGTCCAGCTGACATACCTCTCAACCTGGTAGCTCAATGCATTTGGACAAAGCTAAAAATAATGGGAGGGACAAAAATGAAAAATCAAGGGCAGATTTTTAATTATTGCTCTTATCAACTTATATAGTTGCTGAAATAACAGATGTTGCATTAGCATGCATTTTCTGGAGTAAATAAAGTCTAAATGTAAATGTGTGTCATTATTTATGCCAGAAAACCAAATATATGGGGCAAAAATCTGGACATGTTGAAAAATCTTGAAGGTTGAGAGATTTGCCTGCTGCTGTCCAGTATGGATTATGCACAGAAACACCACCATAATACTCTAACAGAATGTCATAACACTTTTGTATTTAATATTTAAGGCTAGGATGATCAATCCTAGTGCACCCAGAAATCCCTCATTAGTTACAATGCAGGCCTTTCTTTCCATGTGGTTTGAGCTAAAACATCACTAGCTTCACTAAACAATGTTCAATTATACCAGTCTTCATTTAATGCACAGAGAACAGTATGTTAATCATGTATTTTATCTCTGAATACAAAACAGCTAAGTACAATATGTCTAGCATTACTTTAGTACTTACCTGCATCTTAGTCTACGTGGACCTTCTTCTGAACGTGTTTAGAATTAGAAAATACATTTTAGTTAATACTTTCTTATGTCAAAATACTTCTCAGCCAAAATGGATTTGATCTACCGCATCTGTATAAATGAATAAATAAAATGAAATAACAAAATAAAATAACTAGGGTTACTAGTTCAATAAAGCAAAGCTATACCAATGATTTTGAACCTAGGCCTGATTTCCTAAGTTGAAGGTCTTCCCTTCTTTGTTGCTTGTTTTAATTGGCCACATATAGTTGGAATGTTCTCAGAAGCAAAATATTTCTAAGAAGCATCCAACTTTTTCTGTAGAATGAGTCAGAATATTGTGTTGTACGTACTATTGAACTCACTGGGGCCAGTTATTTTTTTATCACTCACTAGTCCTCATACCTACTCTGAAACTGTTCTCTGACCCATCTGGTCATAATCTATTACCTCCACTTTACAGTTTTAGACTAGTTAATCCTGCCTGCCTGCCTGTCTCAGATGACATCATCACTCTCACCACTCCTTGCTTGCCTCCTATCTGTCTTTTAACTTTCAGTTATCCATCCAGTCTCTTCCTACAGTCCTGCCCCTGCTGTTGCTACATTACCTGCCTGCTGTTGGCAAACATAACAATAG
Source organism: Protopterus annectens (assembly GCF_019279795.1). Taxonomy (NCBI): domain Eukaryota; kingdom Metazoa; phylum Chordata; order Ceratodontiformes; family Protopteridae; genus Protopterus; species Protopterus annectens. The sequence goes on from NC_056732.1 coordinate 1,176,190,845, forward strand.
AGATATGGTGTCATTAATTGCAGCTACCTAGTTTCAAAAGATACATCTATCTCTTTCTATAGCCATTAACATAAACATATATCATTCTGAAATCTCTTCACTCTCAAAAGCAACCAATGCTTCAGTTAACAGTAACTCTCACTAACCTAAACACATAGTAAATATCATTCAAGATTAGTAGCTCAAACATTAAACCTGCTGTCAAAATATTTTAAAAGTATGGCTGATATTTATTTCAAAAATGCTTTTCTGTAATACATGTTCATCAAAAACATAAGCACTTGCTTTATTGCTTTATTGCCACAACACTACAGCTAAAATAGGATTTCTGATGTAAAATGCTTGCAACTAGGATTTTGTCAGTGTGGTTTACTTTCATTTGTATAAATGCATGACTGCCTATGTAGTAAGTTATGGTTTAATGAAGATGTTTCATGTTTTAAAAAAAGCCAGGAATTGAATACGTTATGTAATGTTGCTTAGGTTATATGATATATAGCAATACGTGTGAAGTAAAATGTTTGTTATGCTAATTATAGTGTGATTATTTTTATATTAATGTAAATTTGCCTCTGTCACAAGTGATAATTCAATAAAGGTGTTTGAAAAAATGTTGGCCAAAATTATAATGACAAATTAAATGGGAATAAACAAACAGTCTAGCAAACTAATTTAGATATTATTTATCTAATGCATTTCTGGTTTTGTCTCATGTTTTCCAGAACTACTAAACACACATTAATCTCCTTAAAGTCAAGTTACCAACCAAATGGTTGCATCATAAATGTTTACTTAGAACTTTCTTAGTGTATATGTTAATATAACTGCAATATCATTATTATGCATTACCAGGGCATTCGAGATGCATGCGTTGAATGGGCGTGCCTTCGTTGAAGGTTGGGCGTCGGGCTGGCAACTCGACACCATAAAAACCAACTGCCAATCATTAGCGGACTGGAGTTCCGCTGTGGCGACCCCTATCTGGGAAAAGCCGAAAGACAAACAACCAGATTTATCCTGTTAAGACAATGTATTTGTCCCTTCTTCAGCTCAGGCAACAAAAAGGAATGTCTGTCATGCCAAGCTTAACCCACAATTACATATCACACTGCAAGGCTATAACGATATTGGATCAGTTATCAGTTTAGTCTAGTATGATGCAAATGCTTAATCATTTGTTTTCACATATTACTGTATGTGAATTGAACTATCACCTTTTATCTGTATTTAGTTGTTACTGGAAATGTATTATTGTACCTGGGTTTAATTTCATTAAACCAATCTACCCCACCAGTTATCTAGAAAGAAATAAGTAAATAAATAAACTAATCCAAGTGAGCCAAGGTAGAGAGAGAACAGCATGACAACCGTCATGAGAAGTATAAAGACTGTTTTGATTGTTTAGCTGATGAGTAGCCATCAAAAAAAAGGGATTCTGCATTTTCCTAATACTGATGTGAAGGAGTCTAGGAGAGAAAACTTGAACAGAATATTATTTAGATGTTTAAGTGAATGTTAAATGACAATTAAAATAATGCTCTGCAGAGAACTGCATCTCCAAAAGTATTAAATGCTCAGAAATGCAAAAATTAGAGTTAATGTACAGAAAAACAATTTACATCATATTTGTGCGCTTCCTTAATGGTGTTCCTTCCCAAGCTAAGCACAAAAACCTGAAAAAAACACAGCTGCTTTAAAAAGATGGATATGTCCTTTTCTTGCACAAAATGTTCCCTGACTTTGTGAACTCTCAGGAAACACATGTGTAGGAGGACATTTCATAAATAAGAGAATATGCTTGTCAGTAAACCATATGTTACTAACCTTTCATCCAAACATACTAATATTCAAGCAATGCATAATACAATAAAATGTCTCCCACTCACAAATATTATTATTCAGTAAGCTGACATTCAGCAGAGATGGTGGACTTTTATGAATACATAGCCTGGAAAGAAATATGCCTCTCAGCACATAGGGAGTAGCCATAGATATAGGTAATACAGTGTGTCAATCACCTTCTACTCTAATTATATATTTGCTCAGTGAATCTAGGCAGTACTCAGTGAAGCATTGCTGGGTACATAATGTTATAGAGGCAAAAGATAAAAGATCTCAGTCTATCAAAGTTAAGAGTGTGTCTTTAATATGCAGGCACACAAACGTACCCAGGCTGATCTTAATCTTTACCAAAAATATGCTTACTGCAATGCATGATGGAACATAATGTTCAGGTCTTCATGTGGAATGCTTTGAGAAACACCTCAATCATGGCCTACACTGACTTTTTGTAGAATTCTGTAGCTGGAGGTGTTGGTGAGATAGATTAGCGGAACATGTTGACCACTGCAGATTAATTTATCTACAGAAAAAATGTGACAACTTTTCTTCTACAAAGTCATGTTGAATATTTAATGCAGTTATAATGCTGTAATTATAAACAGTAAGTGAAAATAATATTGCAGACGTACATGTCAACATCTGTATATATGCTAACAATACTTTTCCCTGGAATTAATACTGTCAACATACCAGGTCAGACTCCATTAAAACCTGTGACAAACATGTGCTACCAAATTTAGCATGACTCTTGCTACTTAGTGCTTGAGTAAGTATATGTATGGCAGTTAGGCTTCAGAAGCTATTCCTTATATGACACATTGGGGTAATCCTCTGATGCATCATGCACTAATTTTGCAACAAGTGTAGTTTCACAGTACACTGTTATGACTCATTCCATAACACCTTCATGGGAGATTACTGCACCCCATTTTCTTTAGCACCATATATCATTCTAAGACATACAAAAGCAAAATGAATTCTAGAGGAAGGGAACTTTCTCAAAATATATTCATCAGCAATTATTAGGTATGCAGACTAGGAGACCAATGAGGATCCTAAAGCAGTTTCCTAGCTGTCATAGTGCCCTACTTGCTTCAATGACTTACTAAAAATCAAACGTTAAGCACAAAGAATGTGAGGGAATCAAACCTCAGACAACAGGAAGCAGCCTATTGTTAGTTCATAACCCTCAACCTCTGATAGACAAAAAACGCGGACTTTTCTGTTGACCATAGTTAGACTGGAACAAATACTTGTTTGTTCTAAAGTCAGATATCTTATCTATTAGACCGTCTGACAGTCTCCATCCATCTTCAACCCTTTTTCATATTTTGTACATGGTGTCAGTGTGTCACATCCACAGTAACAATCATCTCAAGGCCAAGGTTTACACCACCAGGTGGCTAGCCCTGCTATGGTAGTTCATTCATACTACTCACATGCTCTCACTTACAGCCAGTTTAGAGTGTCCAATCCACCTATTGCATGTCTTTGGAATGTGGGAAGAAACTGGAGCACCTGGAGGAAAACCACTTAACTGTAGGGAAGACATGCAGACTTCACACAGAAGGCATCTCAGTTGAGAATCAAACCAGAGAACCTCTTGTTGTGAGATGAAAATTCTAACAGCTGTACCACCACAGCCACCTTCTGACAATTTCCCCCATCAAAATTATTTATCATAAAGCAAATAATATTTGCATTGCCTGGTCATTATACTCACTAATCATACAATGCATGAGGCAATGACAAGGCAGAAGACATTAAAACAACTTTCTTACTGCTTTTTGTCCAATTTCAAGAACAAAAACAGACTACTCAATATTTCATTATTCAAACATACAAAAATTTAGAATCTAATTTATTCTTAGCTAATGGAGTTTGTAAACCCACATTTATTTATCTATTTACTTGGTTTGCTTTCTGGTAGGTTTGTCCTGATATGCATTTTTGCCATGGGTCAACAGGCAAATGCAAATGCAAAAAATGTTTAATGTTTTCAGAATAAAAAATGCTGTAACCATAGAGATAATGATGCAAAGCAAAACATGTTGCAATCACATTGAAATAACACAACATATATGTGGTAGTAACAGACTTATAGTGGTAACATATGACTACTGAAAAGGTCACATTTGAACAGCATCTAAACAGTATATATTTTTAATAAATTGCTAAGTTTGTTGTGACTGAACATGTTACACTTAAAATTTAACAGAGCATTAATAGTAGGCATTTGATCCTATATATCTATAAACACACAGAAGTATATATATATATATATATGGCCCCCCGGTAGTGGTGCTGCAGTACGTTGTCCCGTTCGATTCACACCTAGAGCGTCTTCTGTGTGGAGGCATGCATGAATGGGTGTGCCTTCGTTGAAGGTTGTGCATCAGGGCTTGTAACTCGGCCCGTAAAAATCCACTACCAAACATTAGCGGACCGGAGTTCTGCTGTGGCGACCCCTAACTGGGATAAGCAGAACGACACAACAATATATATATATATATATATATATATATATATATATATATATATATTTTATTTTATTTTATTTATTTTTATTTAACATTTGTTGACCGGGAATGTCCAACTAGGTTCCACAGATCCTGTTTTCAGCGGAGGCCCGGGGAGAAATGCTCCAGATGCATGTCTTTGGAATGTGGGAGGAAACCAGAGTACCCGGAGGAAACCCTCGCGAGCACAGGGAGAACATGCAAACTCCACACAGAAGGCACCCCAGCCGAGAATCGAACCAGAGAACCTCTTGCTGTGAGGCGACAACGTTAACCGTTGCACCACTGCGCCGCCGAATCTATATATATATATAGATTCATTTCATAACACTGAAAGCTCAAAACACTGAAACTTAAAACACTGAAACCAAAACACTGAAAAGAGCTTAAACAACATAAATCATAGCACTTTCCACCAAGCGTAAGCAGGGTGGCAAGCCCCCCTGCACCCCCCACACCCCCTGCCACTTATATATATCAACGCCAAGATTGTACTTTACTACACTAAGTGCAATCTTGGAGTTGATATATTTAAGTAGCAGGGGGTGTGGGGGGCACAGGTCCCCACATGGGGGAGCAGGGGAGCTTGCCCCCCTTATTTCACTTGATGGAAAGTGCTATGATTTATGTTGTTTAAATTCAGTAATGTATGATATGTGTTTTCAGTGTTTTGAGTTTCAGTGTTTTGAGTTTTCAGTGTTTTGGTCTTCTATATTATGAAGTTTTGAGTTTTCAGTGTTTTGAGTTTTCAGTGAAGTGAATCTATATATATATATATATATATATATATATATATATATATATATATATATATATATATATGGGTCCCCTTCAGAAGCTTGAGTTTTCAGAAACTCAAAATTCACATTGTTGCAATAATATGATTGAGTTTCAGAAAACACAAAGCTTTGAATGGAGATTGTAGTACAGTGAGGATTGAGGAATGTACCCTTTCCCTCACTGTAGTGCGATTGCTAAGTTGATTTATATATAATATGCAGGGATTGTGGGGGCTGAAAATGCTGCAGGTTGATACTCCAGTAATGTGAAATTTAACTGCTGTTTATTTGACAGGCAGATTTACTGCAGTGCTATGATATCTGGGGATTTTCACATAAGAAGCTTTGCAAAAACATAATGCAGAAATAAATGTCATTCATGTTTACATTATGCAACTTTACCTTAGATGTGTATATGTGTGGTGATACCAGCACTGGTAGCTACCAGGTAGTAGCCAATAAATGAGTCACCACTACTCATCATTTTTGGCAAACATAACTTTTCTTTTCACTAAATACTGCTAGATTAGTTACCATGTAACCTAACTTCAGAGTACACTTTTAGTTTTCATCCATAAATCTTCAACATCTCCTTCAGCAGTATCCCTCCAGCCCCTGAGTAGAATGACCAGCCAAAGTGCACAACCCTGTTGCTTCATGGCTTGACAGTCTGCTCCCATACCATCTGCTGCTATTCTGGTCACATTAGGTGTTCAAAAGCATGTATTATGCTTGCTAACTGTTCAGCCTGTATTAGGTATTGGACCTTCACAGTACCACATCAATCACAATACACAGTTAAGTCCATGACTTATTTTGAAATTCTAAAGAAAAAAATTGACAAGGCCTGCTAGAAAACACTCAAAATGATCCCAGTTTTGAGCACATAAGACAATACTTACTCCTCCTCCACTCAGAAATACCGCAAATCGATATAGCTCACCTTAAATTCACAAATAAAGTACATAAAAGGGTATAAGACCTATGAACTCTACTTCAACACAGAGAAATGTTTAGTCATATGTGATACTATAGTTACATTGATGCCACACTCAACAGACTGCAAAACAATAAGGTTACTGTCAGTTGTTTCTCCAGTGTCAGGATCTACAATGTCACAAGAGCCCAAATATCCCTTTAGTTAGACAAATATGAGTATGACCTCATGGTGACCCATATGGAATCAAGGTGCTACATCCAGAGGGACATGCAGAGAGACATGATGGAACTTATTAGGTCTGTGTTAGAGTCAGAAAGGCCACTGGAATTCAATAGTATCTTGTCTTCACTCAGGATGATGTCTAGATAGCAAAATAAGATAATTGGCTTTAATAACAGGCTAATTAGTTTGTGTCATTCTAAGAGCATTGAGTATGTATATGCCTGGGATGACTTGGCAGATAATACTTCCTGAGTCAGCGGATATGGCTTACACCTCTTATACTAGGGCTTCTGCATATTGGAAAAAGCTGCTACTGGCACCATAGTGCCTTTCTTTACAGATTCCCCCACTGGATATTCATAGTCCTCAAACTCAGAGTTTGGCAGCATCATAGTGGGAGTACTCAGTGCTAGGAGTCAATATAGAATCTGAGGCCATCCTACAATTTGAACCAATTCAAATTTGTGGAGTTGCTGAGATTTGGTTTCAGTGCAATGGCAGCACTCTGTCTGTACCAGGATTTAAGTCTGTCAGGTCTTCAGGCCTGTGGGCAACCATCAAGGAGTATCTACATTTGTCAGAAACGTCATCACCTCATGTCAAATTACCCCAACCCTAACCTGGAACTACTAGAGATCCAAATCACCCTTAAAAATCAAACTATTTCTTCATTGCTAGCTATGGATCCCCATCGATGATTGAGAAAGATCATGGGAATTATCTTAACACCATTCAGAGGTTAATTATCAAACAAAATACTTTCTTACTGTGGACTTGAGTTACCCAAGCATTGATAGTCACAGTTACACTTTTAAAATTGAGATGCCTAACATTTCCTAGACTTTGTTAATAACAATGCACTGGGGCAAACTGTAAAGCTACCCAGTTGAGTTCTTAATATATTTCACCTCATCCTTACTAGTCTAGCCCCACCTTAAACCACTCAGATCTGCTCATCCTTTAAATCTAACCACAAATTAGTAACTTTCTGAGTTAGCCCTAGTAGTGTCACACAACTACCAGACGAGACTAGCCTTCTTCCATGGCAAACTTACATTAGCTTGTTGAAGACCAACACACAATTCGCAAAAATCTCCCAGAAAAGCATTCAACTGAGAGGGCACCTGCAATGACCTCAGGCTTTCACTAATACATAAACAGTTACACTGATAAGTCAATACCCATTCACCCTAAATAAAATGGTGAATTTAGAAATAAACCTCTCTGACAGAATTCCCATACTAATAACCTCTATAACGAAAGAAGGAAAATAATGAAAGGCTGTAAGAAATCTCCATCACCCAATTTCAGATTTCAATGAGACATGCCACTAAGGATCTTAAAATCATTATTAGAAAATGTGAAGCATGAGTTTCAGGTTGATACAGATACCAAAGAAAACTACAAACCTTTCTTCAGTTAGGCAGGCAACTTGAGGAATAATGTCCAACAATGTACTGAGTTCATCCATAGTAGTATCACACTTAATGATTCCAAGGATATAGGCAAAAATATTATCAGCAAATTCAATGCAAACTTTACCCCATCTACCTGCATTATTGCTACTGGTGTACACAAAAATGTAGTTTCCATTGATGTCACATTGGTACAAGTTTTAGAAGTTTTGTAAAGTGCTAAGAATAATACTTCTATGGGACCAGACAACATGCCAAACTACACTCTAATCAGTGAAAAGTATTCATTGAAAAAGCCTCTTTTTAAACTATTAATGCAAATCATTATATTGTCTTCTGGATTATGAACTGACTGTCCAACAGATCCAAAAAGGCAACAATCAACTGAGTGACAACATTCTTTCTCTCCATTCCTCAACACAACCACAGGTGTTCCCCAAGGATCCATACTAGCACCCCTTCTCTTCATTATTTTTATCAACAACTTCCACACCACACTTAGTCAAGGTGCTGTCATCCAATGCACAGATGACTCAACCATCATCTGCTCTGCCAGATCCACATCTGAACTACAGCAACTCAACTAAAGTGCCCTCACTTCTACCTAAATATGGATGACCAAAAATCATCTAGCCCTAAACCCCAACAAAACTAAGCATGTGCTATTTACCCCTAAAACACTTCCCTAAACAAGGATAAATTCACTATTTATTCTCAAAATAACACTATCATTGAGCTTGTACCAAATACAAAAGTACTAGGTGACATCGTAGATGAAAACCTAACATTTGACCTGTGTATTCACAGCAATATCAAAAAAAAAAAAAAGATAAAAAATTGGACATCCTATATAGACACAAATACTTCCTCAACCATTCCGCAAAACTACCCCTAGCCTCTTCCATTCTGCTACCATCTCTTCTATATGGAGCCCCTCCTCTTACCAATATCCAGTAGTCTCTGAAATCCAAACTTGATTTGTGCTGCAATAAAATTGCTAAATTTGTAACCGATGCAAAATATTCATCTCACCATTGATTCTCATTGCACCTACTAAACTGGCTAGGACTCCCACATTATCTTACATACTTACAATTAACAATTGCACATAAATTCATATCCAAACCATCAAACTGCCCCGCCCTTACTTCTTTACTTACTCAGTACCATCCAAATAGACCTCTCTGATCTGAAAACCAACTGCTCCAGAATGTAGAAAAAACAAACCTTTCAGCCATTCAGATGTCTACTTCTACTCCTTTACTATTACAAAACTATGGAACACCTTCCCACCATCAATCAGGACTACCAGCAATGCAGCTCTCTTTAAGACATCCCTGAGAAAACACCTTTCCTGTCTGTGGTAGTGCACATGTGCCAAACTGCACTTCCCAAAACCTGACTCCCTCTTCTAATACTACACTACACCTTTATTAATTACTACTCTGGCACTCTTTCTATCTCAAATCACTTAGTTAACTACAGTGCTGGTACTATCTGCTATATTTGCACACCTATATTTAAACCTAAGACATCATAAGTGTTAATTTATTCATACTATATTTCTAGAACCTAAGCTACTCACAGGAGTAACTTAATTATCCTAATTTGTTATATCCTAACCTGTGATATTCTAATTGTGTAAACCACATTATCCTTGATATTGTAATCTAATATTGTACTCAGAATTTTACCTTGCTCATTCAATTGTCATTCAAATCCTATGGTACTCAACTGTGACTCTATGTACTGATCATATTGATCTATTGTATTGTATGTATTGTGGATATTTTATTGTGGAGCTTTTCTCCTTGGGTATCCACTGAAAATGGGCTCACTATGGTCCAGTGGACCATCCCATAAAAAATACAAATACATAAATAAATAAATAAATAAATAAGTATTCTACCTCTACCTATCCAGATGGTTTATGTCTGATGCCCAGACAATAGGTAATGTGACTGTCCTACACAAGAATGTCTTCTCTACAGGTCCATGTAATTATAATCTAATCAGCCTCACCAGACTTCTATGCAAAGTCATAGAATATCTTATTTCAGAACTTATTTCTGCAGATATACTAAACAACTGATCTAGATCCCATTCAGTCTGGTTTTGTGAAGGGTAGGTCCTGTATCCTGAATGTAGCAAACTACTTTGAAAAGGTTACAGAGACTCTGGAAAGTGGTGCCTGTGCACTCCTCTTATTTTCACCCAGCCAAAGGCATTCTTACAGCCCCCATGCTGCTATTATTGAAAAATGTAATAAGATTAATGTAAATCATTATATTGTCTTCTGGATTATGTTTTGACTATCCAACAGATCCAAAGCTGGGAAAGCTGTTGGTTCCCTCTCTGAATGTAAAATCCTTACTACTTGGGTGCCACTGGGATCATTGTCAGGCCATCTCCTGCCATTTGTTTTACAGACAGCAAAATAAATATCCCAGAAGTGTGAGTGACCAAGTTTGATAATGACTGTAAATGGGGCAGTGCCATGCACTCATCTATGATATTAAACTGCTCCAAATAAGTCTGGAATATGCACATCAATGGTGTAACCAAAAGAGCCTGATGCTTAAGGCAAAAGCTTCAGCACAGTATCAGTCAGAAATAAAAACTTGCTGCTCCTACATTATAAATTACAAGTGGTACTCCTCTTCAGACAGATATGGTCATAAGAGACTCGTGGGCTTAGTGGAAACTTTCTCTTATTTGATCATCATGCTCCCACCATTTGATCATCATGTTCCCACCATTGTTAGGAAACTCTTCTATCTGGTCCAAATAATTTCCAAGGAAGGATTTTCAAGATCTGAAGAAGTCATCTTACCACTGTATTTCTCTCTTATTAGACTAAGTATCGAATATAATGCCCTCTTTGTTATGTACAAATCCAAGCTTATCCCTCAACTGGAAAGGCTCCACTGACTTTAACCAAGAAAATGAAAGGCTTTAAATTCTTCTACTATGCCAATAGATTAGCACATTTCTTCTTATTCTCTGCAGCCTACTGGTTGCTCTGAGGTGACATTTACCTTACTTTTTCAGCCATGAGATACCCAATCCTTTTTGACCTCTTATTTCTTTGCAAAACCATTGTCTCTACTAGCTACCTTTCCAGAGACCAAACTCTACACCCACAGAAAAACAAGACTCAATGGATTCTTCCAATGAAAACTCAAAGTATTCCTAGCCTATGAAACAGGTTACCACTACACAAAAAGCAAACAACTAGTTAGTCTGCCTTTAAAGATAGTCTTGACAATTAGATAGATAGACAAAAATTTACACCAAGGTTATCGTGTCTACCCCTGCTTGATTTAGAGTTGAGTACTATTAAGTAATTGTAAAAGGTTGCAAAAAGTTGTGGCTTCTTAAAGGTGGATGTGGCTATGCATCTTATGGTTGCTGTGATCACCTGCCTAGTATTGTTCCTATGCTTCTATCAAGGTTTAAAAATTATGGAGCATCCACCTTCTGTAGAAGCATGCAGTGTAGTGCCATCTACTTGACATGTATTCGATATGTTCATTAATGTCTTGCTTCCACATGTTGCTGAACATATATTGTTTTGCAGGACTGCAGATGAAATCACCTCCACAACCATAGGTGGATTGTATAAAATTGCTCACTTTATTGAGGTACTGGATGCCATTGCTTGTCCTAGTGTAACAATAAGGAGTTTATCTGGTCCATAGTCACACAGATGTGTAAAAAAGAAGTGCAAACGTTCCTTGTGTTTCCAGATAGTATGCAATGCATAGGATATAATCAAAGACTAGACTGTGCAGCACCACAGCAGTTCACATGATCCCCACATGCAGCACATATCTCACCGGTATGAATGGTTTCCGCAATGTGAATTTCCTCAGAGACATTGGGTTGGTATGGGTTTTTTAAATGTATGCTGCTCTTATAGAAGTAAAATTTACTTAAACATAAGCAGTGCATGTAACCACTGCATGTCTAGAAATATCATCTGGTCTTGCAGGTGATGCTGGTTTCTCACAGTCCCTGGTTCGTGAGCCCTATGTGCCATACAGACATCACTGCAGACATAGCATACAACACCAGCTATGAAGACGGACTCGTCATTGACTATGCATTCAGTCTCCTGAAGGGACATTTTTCTTGCCTTCATATATCTGGAAGGGTAAAGGTGTGCATCCCTAAGACCACTAGCAAGCTTGTTGTGGTATGTGTCATGTTACACAATATGATAATACAGAAAAAGGAGAGATGCTAATTATTGGGGAACCAATTATAATTTTATATTACTGTATAATGTGCATCTATATCTCTAAAATGAAACTTTATATGCATTTTTATATGCTGCGAGTTATGAGCCAGGCTAAATAGTAGACATCCTTGAATCTGTAATGGAAATAGCTATAAATACTAAGGACTATGAAAGACTGCAGCTCAAGCTGATATGACCAAGGATAGTTTCTAGGACTGGGCTGAGTACAATGTGTTCGAAATGAACATTATGTTTCTATGCTGAGATATGAAAAGTAGGGAAGAGAAGACAGAGAAACATTACAATCTCATCTGCATGGCAACTGACAGAGCACCTGACAAGAACCTTTGGACATTCCTTTATGGAAATTTGCTGACATGGGCTAGCCATCTCATTACATATATTTTCTTTTAGATCATAAAGTTGGCTTTGTTTAGACTGTATTTTATAGGCCTTGTCTAGGGTTCTAGAAACAGTGCTTCATTGTGTCCTTTTTAAGCTAGTTAGAAGGAAAGTTATTGAAACTGCCTAACAAAATAAAAGTCTAGATTTGGGTTCACCAAAAAAAGTGTAAAAGATTCAGAAGTATTTATTTCAAGAGGCAGTCATCAGGTGCAATACATGTGTGCACTGACAAAGGAGCATTGTCTGTTCAACCACTATGAGTCATAACAATCATGATGCAATATTAGAATAAACATAACTGCAGTAGTATTTTCAGGCTATGTTGTTCAGTGAATGATCTTAATAACAATGTACCACAAGCAACACATAATTATAATAGAACAAGGGGGGGGTCTTGGTTCACTGTCATCATTATTTGCATCAGTAAAATGCGAGGATGCAGAAACATTACACTGCATTAATACCTGGATCAGGTAGACATGCCACTGGAGTTAAGGACAGCAGCCTTGTAATCTTGGTGATTGAGGGTGGCATGGACAACCTTCTCCAGTGACATGCTTGGGTTGCCAATACTATGCATTGATGTGTTGTCACTTTGTTGAGTTGCGGGCAACATTGAGACCTCCAGTGGCAGGGATGATGTTCTAATATGCGACCATATGAACTTTTGCTGCTTTAAGAGTCCTAAGGCTAGATCCAATAGTTGTCACCATCAACAGAGAGTGTATAACAGTTTGTGAAATCCTGTTGAACTGTTGTGTTCATGCATTCAGCACAGTACCTTGTCCATGTACACCCCGCCCATGCCCATTATGTACTTAGATCCTATCTTGTCCATGGACTGCATTGCCAGAGATGGTGTACGACATGACAGTGGCAATCCTTCTTATGGAGGTTTTAATGGAAGAGGTGTGTGCAACCATAGATTCCTGTTGATCATTTATTTACTTTTATCTATTCCACAGGTCTGAAAAGTCTGAAAAAGCTGATAGATTGCACACTAGTGTTGAGCAGCATCACTTGTCTCACCTCCACAGCAGATTAAATGGGAGGTTGTAAATGGACAACAAAACCTGCACATCTGCTAATTGATTTCAATTGCCGTTGACATGTCTGGGGCAATATCGGAGGTATAATAAAATTGGTAACCCATTTTCATGGCCTATAATGGGTATTCCCACATTTGGAGACCTGTGTGTGTTGGAAGCCACTGCTTAAGCAGACACAAGGGGGCTAATGTCTAGGGATCTTATCTAAGGAAGGTCTCTTACCTTCTGAGGGTGATTTGTTCTTAGCCTATACAGCAGCAGGTTCCTCTTTAGCTCTGACTTCCATCACACCTCAGTGGCTACATGACCTTGCATAAAAATGTGACACAGGCAGTGCTGTAGTGTACTTTGAGTGCAATTCATATTTGCCAGCATATTTGTCAAATATTCCTACTGTGCTGACATCAGCTTCATCATCCATCTGTTGCCCATCACCTCTGTACCTGAAGCAGTATAATAGATGCAATACAATACAATAGCAAACTGAATGAATATCTTGAGAATGGTAGACAAAATATGGATAGGTACAAGATGTGTTTTCTCACCTATACTTTCATGAGCAACAGGTTCCCTTTCTAGACAAGAGGTGCTTATGATTAGATATATGCAGATTGACAACTTGCTTGACCTACACTTAATAAAACAGTAAATGACAACCTGAGCTAGACATTCCTAACCTGCTGTGTCATCCATGACAATATCTGAGATAAGATAGGCCTCCATCAAGAATGAGCCATGGTCCGTCATCCCCACCAAGGAGATTAGGAGCATCTCAACCTCCTGAACCACCCATCTAAATGCCTAGAAGAAGGTGTGCCACCTCCCGTTCTTCTTCTTTTTGTTTTTTTTTGCTGAGATTTTCCACAAGTCCTGGCTTTGGTACAGTAAATTATATCAGTTATCTTCTGTCTGACTTGGGCTGGAGTCCTGTTGTGCCCACCCACAGGACTAATATTATAAAGAAGAGCTTGCCAGATATGATCCTTTATCTATTGATTTGTGCTACTGCTCCTTGCATGTGAGTCCTATCTAATAAGTTCACATATAAGCACATTATTCCCAGCCTAGCTGAGTGTTTGCATCCTCATCAGGAGGGTATTGGGCTCTGAATGGTGTCATAAGTCACAGATCCAGTAGAAACCATCTTCAGCCCCCCCCCCCCCCACAGGTGGCACAATTGTACCTGTGAATATAAAAAACATATACTACGTATATGTATGTGCTTTGGGCTTTATGGGTACAGCTACTCTGAGTGTAACTATTAATTCTACCAAGACCACACCTGTTACTTTGCACAGTGGGGAAGCCCACAAATGACAAATCCATTATTAAGCACAGCATTCTCTACATGCAACTGTATAGGTAAGCATAGACCTTTATATAACAGTGAATATTAATTTTTGCTTAATTATGAACTTTAGTTTGATAACAGGGTGTGTTAAATGGTTGCTATACCCTTTTCAGCCATGACACAGGCACCATGATGCAAAACACAAACAAAAAATTATGCACAGAATTAAGAATACACAGAGCTGTGCACACATAATACATTAATAGTGTAGAGGCAATACATGTGTATGTTATTTACTATTTTAAATGGAAGTGATAGCAGACATTCATCCAGTAGTCATTTATTAGAAGTATATAATTGCAAGAAATATGTGACAACCATGTAAACTACAAAGTCTACCCATTTTCACGGAAACCATTGTATTCATGTGCTAACCCTAACCCTACCTTTATCCCTGCCTCTAACCTTAATACTGTACAATTTGTTACTAAAACCCTTTTCTCTAACAGTACCACAAATAAAGACAAAAATAACACATAACACCCACAATGCCAATCAGATAGAACACTAAATATATCCCTTTACCGAACTCTAACCTTAACAGTTCACTACTCAAATGAATAGATAAATAGCTTACTTAATAAATCTAACCAGGAAAGATACTACACATCACAAAGCTAACCACCTTACGTCCACTCAACACATAACTTTAAATACCCAAAATAAATTCTTGACTCTTGTTGACAACATCACTGACAGATTGTCACCAAATAATCTAGTCCACAATGATAGCATCCTCACATTCTCTTCACCTCTTATTCAAAATGATTTTTTGACAGAATTCTCTACTTTTCCAAACATTAACCCTCACTTAAATAATAATATATAACTTAAAAATGAAACCACAGCAACAACCATGTTTTATTTCAAAGCCATTACCAAGAAATACATTTCCAAAATCTTTAATGACATCCCTTCATATGCTCCACCAGGATGTAATAACACCCATCCCAAGTTTACCTACCTTTGTAAAGATTACAGTCTCTTCCCATTTTAATATCCCTAGAACACATAGCTCATCAAAAGCATTTTGCCTCATTAATGAAAAATAGCCAAGACAGACATATTCCTAAAATCCTCATTTCCTCCACAGACAACTCATTTAGACCCATTTCAATCCTGCCAGCTTTGAGTAAAATACTAGAAAACTTGTTTATGACAACTAACTCCAAAAACAAATCCTTATCCTTGCACAGGCACAGATTCTGGTCTGAATGAAGCACAATGATCACAATCTACATAAACTGATGATATTCTTCAAATAGTAAAAAAGAAGCCACACATGGAACATTTGCAATGACCCGACCAAGGCAGTCTATTCACCCTGCTAAAAGAGTCCCTACAAACAACTGGAATTAACCGATAACTACTCAATGGTTTTCCAACTTCCTTTCCAACAGATCTTTTTTTTCATACAACTTGGATACACTATCTCTGCCACTGCCACTCCCAAAACAAAGGAGTCCCACATGGGTTGATACTATCCCCATCACATCATCATTATACTTTAACCCATTCCCATCCATCCTTCCTAACTTAACTGCTCTACTTTATGCAAATGATATGGTAGAGAACAGATCTCATGCCTCATAGAGTCAGAGGTAAGCATAAGGCTAACTGCCCCTGTGAGACATTTTAAGCCTAGCCAGTTTTCCCTTTGGTGCTTGAAATTAGATTGGCCTTAGCCATCCCACGGTCAATAATTATATATTACCCTAAGTGAAAATAACTGGAATCATATCATCCATAATTTGAGGGGACCTATGTGAGAGATGAAGCATTTAAGAACTGCCTCTATGCATTAGTAATACAGGGGTAGTCCTATGGTAAATTTTCTATTACTCATCCAGAGATCCAAGTTGAGCTTGAATATGGACAGGGATGAACTTTGTTTTACATGGATGGGGAGCCTGATCCAGAACAGTGGCATATTGTGTGAAATATTCTTGTCCAGCCAAACTGTTCTCTTGATGTCGCAATGTTACAGAAGAGGGTTAGATCTCTTAACTGAGTATTGTTAATGCCATTTGACTTGTTGATGAGCAGTAAGACCATTAGTACTGAGTCAGGGGTTGCCTTCAATGCCAAACACAGGTCAACTCTTAACAGTCTGAGTATAGTGACAGAGCATTGAGTCAGTGCATGTATGATATATTATTTAGGTCTTCTGTCTTTTTAAAGAGTTCTGTGGGCATTCTCTTTGCTGCATGTGTCTGGATAGATACACACCAGTAGGGTGAATGTACTCAGTGACTGGCTTAATTAGAGCTGAGTAAAAGGGGACAATGACATCTCTGGATCCAAGCACAATCCCTTTGTTTATAACTACACAATCAACAGTGCACACATGTTGGTCAAAAGTTAAGTCACTGTCCACATAATCCCCAAATCCTGAACAGCTGGATCGACTTTTAGGGATATAGTTTCAATGCAGTAGTTCCCAGGGGGTAGATGACTTTCAACATATATAATAATGCATTCTTTGGAATTTAATTTCAATCAATGATTTCTTCACCAGTTATGTGTTTGGGAAAAAAATAATTTACTCCAATTCCAATATCTGTGACCTTCTTCAGGATGCTCTCTTACATCTTAGTAACTGGATCAATGAAAACAGACTGCTTCTAAACCTGAAAGGAAACACAAAAATAAAATTGTATGGTTTAGAACACCTCAAAGACTTAAAAAGTCAAACTAATTGGGAAATCACTCTAGACAATAAATATCCAGTCAAACTATGCCAATCTAGAAATATGTATCTGTATAATTAGACTACTGTGGCAACTTTCAAAACCACATCTACATAAACAAAACCAACATAAACAAACTGGTGTTTTGGGTAGGGAAACATTCTTGCATTTCAGCACCATAACTACTTAAAAATATGCCTTCTCCTTAACTGCTTCCACCCCAGAAAAGAAATTATCTAAAGTCCTAACCATCTCAAACAGCACTTGTTTATAACCCTGTCCCCTATAAGGGAACACCACTGCAACACCCTCAAAAAAGCCAAATAGCTAGTCACTCTCCTCCCTGGATTCATGATTTTCAATCATATCAATATTTAGTACTTCCTTTTCTTCACCAGCAGACTGAAAGAGAAGCACCCATCATTCTGCTTCACACTGCCATATTCCCTACCCCAATCTTCTCACCCCACATATAAACTAAAACTCACACAACATGCTTTCTCCATCTTGGGCCACAAAATATGGTAATCACAGACACACTCCACAGGATTCAATAAAGTCCGTGTAGGCTCCATATAGAGCCTACATGGAATTTGTCAATGTACAAGGCCACAGTTCCCCCTTGGCAGCATGCCATACATATTAATTATGGTGCACACCTAAGGGAGGTCATAGCAACATGAATACTGAATCCCTGTAAGACTGATGGTGCAACCACATAACTTTTGGCCCATCAACCTTGGCCAAAAGGTGTACGAAACATTTTATTTCCTTAAATTGCATTATTATTATTTTTTTACATTTATGTACTTGTTTATGTGGTGTGGCACATTGCTTAGCTATGCTTAGCCTTGTGCACATATACAAAAGACATCCACTCGACATCTAAAAATAGAAACTGGATGCATTCAGTGTTAATAGCTTTTTTTCATGTGCTTGTTTGCAGAATGTGGCATGCTGCTTAGCTAGGTGTAGCGAGGCACACTTAAGCATTATACCTCTGCTAGACAGTTAAAAATTTAAACCAGATATATTGAATTGTTGTAGGTCTGCAGTGCTTAGCCACGTGCAGACCCATGCAATGAAGTGTAGCTACACTCACAGGCATCTCCTCAGTATATCTGAAGATATTGCAGTTCCCTTCACTGTCTCAGTGACCAGATAGGTTGAGTCATGCTCTACAGTGTAGTAGGTCCTAGGTTCGAGTCCTGGCCAGTAATGCTTTTTATATATAGTGCTGTGAAACTGAGTCAGGTGGCTGAAACATCGGTTGACTTTAAATTAAATAATTGTTACATTTGGAAAAGCTGCACGATACTAAGCAGTGCTTAAACATGGTCAATGATCGTTTCCAGTTTGCACGTTGCTAAGCTTTGCTTAAACATGGTTTGTGTGAGTTTGCGCGATACTAAGTGATGGGGTGCATTTTTGAAAGTTACAGTATGATGTGCAAGGGCGGGATTGCAGCTTATTTAAAGGCCAATAGGTGGGAATTTCACATCATTCCTTGGAGCTTGACCTTGACTGTGGGTATGACTGCTGGTATTGGTGAGGGAGTGCTCTTTAGGGCCCAAACGTTGGGTGTGCAGGAGTCCAGGGTTTTCATTGGACACCTTGTATGACATCACAAATGCTGGCTGTTACAGGGTGACTACCAGGGCTCAGAGTGTAAGTCTGAGGCCTGGGATACTTTAACCAGGGACCTAACCAGTGCAACTGGTATCCCCCGCACTGGTGAGCAGTATTGTCACCACTATGACAACCTGTATCATAGGAAGATGTGAACCTTGGACACCTGGATCCAAGAGGCTGGGGATGGGTATATCCCACAGGTATGTAAGTATGTTTTCCAGTAATTTATAAATATGCAAGCTGAATCTGTGCAAAACTGGTATGCATAATGGTTTCCTTCTCTTACCACAGCTGCAGAAGAGAGGGCTCACAATGTACAGTCCCATGCAAGGCATTTGGCCAGGATGAGGCAAGTGCATTGTATTTAAGAAAATCAATCAAGTAATAACTTAGTGCATAACTTAGCAATGCAATAAATTAAATACAGATATTGCAGTCTTAACAGACAGGTATAACATACTGGGACTGCATACATTTTTATTAAAGTGTCGGTGCAGATCTGAAATGGTAAAGCAAGTTAAAGCAAGTAAGCATGCAGTACTGTGTAGTATAACTTCTAAACATCAGTTAATGTCATGGTCTGCCCAGATTAAGAGTCACTGTTGTGGTCTGCTCATTGTCTGAAATATGCTGTAAATTGCAATCAATAAATGAACAGGTTAAATGGGTAAGGTAATGGAACTCCTACCCAGCTATGTGTGAGTGTAAATCAAAATTTGAAGCAACATAAATCAATAAAGTGTAAAAGGAGATGTTTGCAATGATAATTTAAGGTTTTCAAATAAAATGTTCAGTATTCCTGTAGTCACTGCTTACAGGGTTCTAATCTGACACCAGAGAACTGATAAATGTGAAGTAGTAAATAATGTTTCAACATATGTCATAAATAAATGCAGTACAGTACTCAGATTAAGGGTCAAGCCTGTGATTTGCTCATTTTGTATGACATATGCTGTAGGTTGCAGTCAATAAATAAATAGGGTAACGGTGTAAGGTAATGGAACTCCTGCAGCGATACATGTGTGTAAATGCATGATTTGACACAACATGAATCAATAAAAGTTTTAAAGGTGATGGTGGTCTGATAATTTATTTTTTTTAATAAAATATTCAGTATTCTTGTAGTCACTGCTTATGGGTTCTAATCCCACACCAGCTGACTGAGAAATGTCCAGCTGTCTAGTGTAATCAGTATACATGAACATACCTCTCAACTGCCATAATTTTTGCAGAATGTAATGAATATTGCCCCATATATTTGGTCCTTTGATTTGCAGACATGTGACATTACTTGAAATGCAATTTAATGACAAATCTGTTATCAGAACATCTTGCTACTATTGTATGAGCACACTATGTAAAAATCTCCCTTGTCATTGTACCTTTGTACCACCATTATGTGTGGCTTGGCCCATAATGTGTTGTGCTAAGAGCATGATAGCTATATACATGGAAAATCATATATACAACATACGAGTCAGTGTTCTCACAAGTGAAATCTAACATAGCTAGAAGTATGTAGTTGCAATCTGTGTAGTTATATTATCTGTGAATGTACTAATGTTCTTCTTTTTCTCTCACTCCACCTCTTTGCTTTTTTTATTTATTAATTATATTTATTATTATCATTTGATATTATCATATTAAATGTAATTACCTCTTATGTTGGCCTTATGTATACTTTAATATTGCTTTGCTGTTAATAAACTTTCATTTACATTATTTATTGTTGTGTTCCTCATTATATTATTTTCAGTATATATCCATTACTCGTTTTTATTTTCTCTTATGTTATTAATTACATTTCTTTTGGTTATATTTATTTTCCCTTATGTTTATATTTCATTTACTACAGTACAACAAAGTAGGTCAGTTCCTGGTGGTCCACCTACTTGGCTCCCCCAGCTGAGGGTCTGGAGCCCAGCACATCTGGGCTACAGCCTGGTGGTGCCACATCTGCTGCCCCTGAATTACCTTTCCTAAGGGTAGATCTGCCCCACAGACTGGGGATGGCCCACCCTCTGGGAGTGGAGATGGAAGGGGTGATTATATCACGCAAGTCCAACTAAGCATGATGCATATGAATGTGCGCCAAAGTGTTGGTGCCCACCTACGCTGGATGGAGATCATGCTGTCCAACATGATGGGACAATTTCACCCCAGGAGCCAGCATTAACCACTGCCTCCACAGGAGCAGTGAAGGCGCAGTGCTGACAGCCCAGTGGGTGAGGACTTGGCTCACACTGCAACAGTGTCTGATGTCCATAGGACTGGGATTCCACAACACCCTGCACAACCAAGGGGTTCACCCCCTCTTGTGTCATACACCAACCCTGCCTGATGACTTGTCTGTTTGCAAAACCTTTCTAACATTCCCAACTTACACATACCTATGTCTCTTCCCCAACATTCCACTCTCTCCTTAAAAAAAAAAAAAAAAAAAGGGCACCTGTCCCAAAAAAAAAAAAAAAATCTTTCCATACAAAGCTTTCCATTTTGCACACATGTCCAACGGACACACTTTATTTGGTCCAAATGGCTTGATAACACACACATATTGTCATTACCCCTGTCTCTGGTAGATAACTGGCCAAATTCATCTAAAAACATGTTAAAGTGCACAGCTGGTGCTGTTGAAGAAATAGATAGCTATGGTTCTTTCCTACACCGTTCCTGCACATACCTACCTGTGTTTCCCTATGTTTGTCCCCCTGCTTGCACCCCATATCACCACTGTCCTATCTCCCCAATTTTTCTTTTCTTTAAAGAATATTTGCCCGATGCTGTGCATAGCTAAGCAATGCTAAAGGGAGGAATATTAATAGATGTATTTGAAAACACAGTAATCATGTTCAAAAATTACACCCATACCACATTTTGAACAAAGTACCATTGTACCTGAAGGGCAGTGCATAAACCCACCAACCACACAGCCAGTTAATTAACGTGTTTTAAGCAAAATATAGCAATTGGCATTTTCTCATCATTAACCATGTTTAAGCAATGCTGAGAATTGTGCCACATCATGCAAACCTACTAAAAAATTAATGGAAAAATATGGGTATAACTGGGACTCTGGTAGAGAAATACATCACTATAAGTCATATATATAGCAATAGATGTAAGTGAGGTATGCAGCAGCAGGTAAGTGTTCAATTATATCTACAACATGTAAAAATACAACTGCTAAAAGATTAATGGAAAAATATGAGTCTAACTGGGACTATGGTAGAGAATTACATCACTGTAAAGCGTTACAGATAATAATACATGTTTGTGAGGTATGTAACAACAGGTAAGTTTGCATTTGTATTTACAACATGTACAAATACACCTCCTATAACAGTGACTCAGTAGCTCAATCTGTTAAATACTTGTAAAACATTATTTTTTGGTCCACATGGTCCTGGGTTCAAATACAGCTGTGTCTGGCATTTAAAATACATGTATGGGTACATCACCAGTATACATTCAGATATGTATGACTGTCTCAGCACCTATTTATCAATCCAAAGCAGTAGAACTTGAATGACTGTTTCTAAATAATGGAAGTCAAAGGCCTACAGATAGGATCACATTTAAACTATTCCTATTACAACAATAGAATATGGATAGAATGCCAGGTCATGCATTAGTATGAATTCCCAGAGGATTTTGAAGTGTGTAATTCAAATGAGGCCTAGTCATATCAGACTAACTCCCACAATGATAGAGAAAAATCATGCTAGAAGCAAGGGTTGGCAGCACACCAGCACACACATTCCAGATGACTACCATGGCATAAAACATGACTTGGCAGTTATCCATCTGGTTGACATAATGGTTAAAATACCCCCTGCCTTGTTCTAGGACACACCACGCATGCTGCCTTACACTCTCTTAATGATACCTTTTGTTAACATACTTACCTTAAACACATACCTTAATTTCCAGTGGGATGGGTTCCTTCAATCAGGCTCTGGCTGTACACCAAGGCTGCCACGGGTCCCACAGTTACTCTAAAGTGTTGTTGTCCTGCACATTTTGTAGCCTCTCTGACTATGCCTATTGTCTGCAGCAACAGCAACAGCAGTTTCAGCCTGTAGCACACACATCTATATGCAGAAAGTAGCTGTTACAAACACTTTCTGAGCTTAGCAGTATCTTTACCCCAGTAATTTCCACTCCAACTTATGAGAAAGTGGATGCAATCTACATTGAGGCCTTATATCTTGCTGAGTAGTTTCATGGGATTGGCTGATTATACTGCAAACCAGCTGCATATGCTGCATGTAGTATCTCTGAACCACAGATTGGTTCAGAGGCAATCACCTGCTAATGAGAACCATCTTAAAAAGGCAAACACATAGCTCGGGGAACCATTGTGTATGAGAGTTAGTCTGTATGGTTAACCCACTGACATAGTACTACTATAGCTGTATCTTTCAACAGAGGAGTATTGTACTCCATCACATATGTAACCATTTTGTTTCCAACATGATTCATATGTTTGAATCTACTTGGGGGGGGGATGGGGATTACATCAGTGAACCTTTCTTAGAACTGTACTTATGACATGCCATTGATCTCCAGCTGTGTTACACCTACAGAGGATATAGAGTACAGCAAGGGGATAATGCTGTGTGTTAAGGTACACAGGTCTCCTGGATACTTCCTTTGTTAGCAGTTGTAATAGTACACTGCTATTTGGTTGGCACTGTTGTTTATACATATGTTATGGGGCACACTACAATGGACTCCTGTGCTGACTGTGTCATCATACATGAATTTCTGGCATAGTACAAATAGGAGTAAGTCACCACTCAGACTCTGATGGTGATGGTGGCCAAAGTGAGGAACAGCTGGGGGTTGCAGGGTCTGAATCTGACACAGAGGTTGACAGCCCTCATCTGCCCTCATTATCACCATACACAGCCTGGATGCCTACACATACCCTGCCCCCTGTGGCCACAGATATTGGACAGCTGAAGGGTGGGGACTTTGAACAGGGAAGTGTGGCTACTGTGGCTGCAGTGACTGCCAACACTGGCCATAGTGTGGTGACGTTCGACACAGCTGGATTGATAGGGATCCTTGTAGGAGGCCTGCTGTCCCTCCCCCACCTGTTGCAGGTGTCTCATCACGTCACTCTGCATATGTTTAGGTCCATCATGGAGGCACAGGCATGTTCAGAAAGGAACGCCTGACAAATGCTCAAGGTTATGGATGCAGTACAGTCTGGCATCCGTGACTGATTCCACCATGTTGCTGATAACCTGGAACAGTTGATTGACACAGTGGAAAGACATTGGTCTGAGACAGATTGCACACTATTTGCCTTGGAACGCACGTTGTCTCTGATGGAATGTCTGGTTGTAGTTGAGCATTGGCCTCATGGATGTAGGTCCGCAACAACATCTGCAGAGTCAATGTGGCCATGCACAATCATGCTCCTCTAGTGGCGGTGCATCCAGCACTCCAGAGGGGACTGTGCTGTCCACACCCAGATGTGGCAGGCCATGGGCTCATGGTCCTAGGTGTTCCTGTGGAGGACACATTCTCAGCAGACAGCAGTCACCCTCAAGTAGTAGCACAGCATCTCACATCAGGCATGGAGGTGACAGTGCAACTCCTGGCTGAGCCACTTCACATGTTCAGGGGCAGAGACGATGAACTTTCAGTTCTATCATGCATGGCTCACAGCTGTCCAACATACAGACATGTAGGGCTAGCACTGAGCTTGGTTGGGTTCATGCAGATACTCACACATGACTGTCACATTCAGGTCACTTACAGACACACACACACCACAATTCCAGGATCCATATTGCCTGCTTCCCTTCCTGACTCACACACACACGCTTGCCAACCTATTGGGCCAGCCTAGGCTTCCTGCACCCCTACACAATGCCCTGTGCAAGTGATGATACCTATACCACATCCCTATCATCTTTCTCTTGGATGCAAGGAAATAAAGGTATGTGTCTGATGCACAGGGTGACTATCTATATTAATATAAATTTATCTCATCCATTGTTGCTTTTGACATGCTACTTTTATTGATCATTTACAGATAGTGTACTTTCCATTTATAATGAGTATACTATAATAATGTGTGCACTTTACTATGGATGCTGTTGTAATAGCTGTGTAGTCACACAGGTGTCTCATGGAAATGTGTATGTTTCACTGTCAGGATTGTGGAGGACACACCTAGCGTAAACATATATAATCAATCCATCAGCGTCCAAGCACAGGATTGAATGTTAGCACAGTAGAAAAATGTCATCAGAAAGGTAAAACAGTATAGGTTCATGGGATCATAGGTTAGTATGTGTATGTTAATATGTGTTTAATAGACTAATGAACACAAGCGCTTTTTTAAGTCTAGCCATGTATGCCTAAACTCTGTTAAAGTTTGATACCATTGATAAGTGTAAGCAGGGTTTTTGGAACTGAAACATCTACAAGCCAAGGTATGGGAGATGAACCATCTACAGTTTCTTTCTATCCATTAGAAACATTGGTCCTAAACCATGGATGATTATCCTGTTCCCCATTCAATTGTGTAACTTGCACTTGATTTGCATTAGGGAGAACTCTGCTTCACATGCATGGGGAGCATGTTCCATATAGAGTGTAGTTTTTGGGTTACATACCTGTCTCTCCAGCATGTCCTACTTATACCACAGGCAAGGTGTAGGTCTGTAGAACAGGTAATTCTGGTGCTAGTTGTTATGTGGATATGCAGGATGTCCACAGTGGGGTCTGACACTGCCCTGTATGCAGGTATACACCTTCCCTCCAAATCATGTAGGAGACAGAATACATGGAGAGGGCCTTGACTGGTCTGCATAGGACATGTTAAGTACACTGTGTAGTGGTTTATTGAGGAACCTCTGTGGATGTGACAGTTGTCAGATAGGCCTGGTTAGTGACATGCCAAAGGTGGCATTGCTCTCAATGATAGGCCTGATGAATGCCAAATACAGTGGAACAATGGCTTCTTTGGATTTACATGCCATACTTTTGTTTTAGGTTGTGCAACATAGAATGATTTCCCCAATATTACAGACAAGTGACAGTCAAAGGCTAGATCACTGTCTATGTGTCCATAAGTTCCTGACTACTGGGTCAACTGTTGGAGTTGTGCTGTCAATGCAATAGTTACCAGGGGTGGATGACTTTCCCAAAGAATAGTAGTGTGTATGTCTTGGCATTCAGTGATAGTCCATGGCTCTGACAATAACTGTACATCTGTGTCAGCCTCTCCTAGATAACATTTGTGTAAGTGTGGGATGCAATGACAACTCCTAATTTGCAATCATCAGCAAATTTTGTCAGCCAGAGACCACTGACAGTGGCTGTGACTACAGAGAACTAAAGACCAAAAAGGAGCAGTCTGAGGAATGATTTGTGAGGGAGTCCACCGCTGACTGGTCTCATTATAGAGGTGGACTCCCCAATGTTAACTTCCTGGATCCTTTCTGTCAGCCACTTGGCTATCCACCAGCTGACATACTAGTTTGTACCTAACCTCTTGAGTTTGTCAACAATGCCTGATGGGATTATAGTGTCAAATGCCTTGTCAGGTCATGGTAGGTGGAGTAAATCATTTTTCCCTCATCCATTGCTTTAATTACCACTCACTGAGGTCCACCAGATAGGGTAGGTATGACTTGCCTTTGACAAAACCAAACTTGGTTTGGTCCAGTGTCTGTAGGTGTACTACATCTCTATTGATCATTTTCAGGATAATATTTTTAGTGGCTGAGACTTCTGGGTCTTTATTGTCCAGGGTTTGTACATGGCCAACCTTTGTGCAGAGGGATGACTGTTTTTTTTTCTCCATCCATGAAGCACAATGCCTGTTTGGTGGCTACAGGGAAATAATAATTCCAGAGGCCCTGAACGGTTATGTTATATGCTACTGTATATAGAAGTCATAATGGAGAACTGCAAAAAGGGGTAGAATCTAAGTATGGCATGGATTGACTACAAAAAAAGCATTTGACAGTATCCCACATTCATGGATAAAAAATTAGAAATGTATAAGATACAGTCTACAATGATCAATTACATCATAGTGGCCATGAAACAGTGGCAGACCACTTTGTAATTAAGCCATGGTAAAGGGAAAATTATTATTCCAGGGATAAAAATTCAAAAGGGGATATTCCAGGGTGACTTCCTATAACTGCTGCTATTCTGTCTTGCCCTTAACTCTTTAAGATGTTTTCTTAACAGATTAGGCCATGGCTATAATCTGGTTCCTAGAAAACCACAAAGTGTAAAGACTTCACATCTTCTCTTTATTGATGACTTAAAACTGTATAGCTCATCAGATGAGGAACTGAAAGCACAACTGCTAGTAATCAGAACTATTTCAGATGATATAAGAATGCCATTTGGTCTTGATAAATGTGCAAAAGCAACCTTTAAAGCAGGAAAGCTGCAGCACCAAGAAAACATCAGTTTTGGACAGTGATATAAAAGAACTTGAGCAAGAGGGAGTATATAAGAATTTGGAAATCAATGAAGGATCAACAATAAAACATGAACAAATATGAATAAAACTTAGGAATATTTTAGAACATTTAAATTAATTAGGAAAACAGCATTGACATCTAGGAATAAAATTCAAGCTATAAACCAATTTACTCTTCCTGTCCTAACTTACAGTTTTGTAGTGATTGACTGGCCCCAAAACATGTTGGATCGATTAGACAGGAAAACAAGAAGGATGCTTCATGCTCACCAAATGATTTATTAAAAAATCAATGCATACCAAAATTATATATTCCCTGTTCCGAAGGAGGTATGGGTCTCCTTGAAACTGATTACATGTACAGATCTGCAATTGAGGAACTGCACACATATTTGTTGACCTCACAAGACCCAAATATAATGAAAGTTTTGAAACATGAGGAGAATAAATCTAAGATAACTAGTCTAGCAGAAGCATATCGGCATCAAGCAGGAATGGAAACTGGAAGTAGATAAAAATCAGGCAGCAACTGAATGTACCAAAAAACAAAAGAAAGAATATAAGGTGAAGGACCAGATGAGAAGGCAAGAAATGTGGAAAAAGCATAAATATAGTTGCAAGTATAGAAAACTTCTGGAAGAATGTCACGTTGATCAGGAATTAATGCAGGAATGGTTAAGGAGAGGTGAATTCAGACCAAAAGATGAAAGGATAATATTGGTGGACAAAGACACTAGGCTACGCACACGTTGATTTACAAAGTCCATTAAACATGTGGGAGAAACAGATAAATGCAGGATTTGTAAAGCAGAATTGCAAACAGTTGCACATCTTGTTGCTGGGTATGACATGCTAATAGCCGAAGGATTGTATACTGAAATGCACAATAATGTGGCACGGCTATTGCACTGGGGATTATGTAAACATTATGATATAGAAGTAGCTGAAAAAATACTGTGAACATGAACCACAAAGCATCATAGAAAATGATTAAGTCTACATCACCTGGGATCAACCATTACCACCAGTTCAAAAGACAGATGTGAGAAAACCAGATATTGCGGTCCATGAAAAAGAAGACAAAAGTAGCACTGGCCATTGAAATCTCTACACCCACTGACTACAGTGTCTTGCATACATACAGATACAAAGTCATAAAATATCAAGATTTGTAGGCAGAAATGAGACTAATGTGGAAGAAAGACACGCAGATGGTTCCAATAGTAGTAGGAGTAATGGGTCTTATAAAAAGAATCTACAATCGTGTTTAGATATGCAATCAGTACAAGTAACTCCATACGAATTGCAGAAGGAGTCATTACTGGGCACATTGGGGGCTCTGCAAAGAGCACTTTTGGCTGACATCAAAGATTGAAACAATACTAAATTCATGAACTTTAATCATACTTTGCCTTTGGAATGGGGTCCATTCCCATCATGGTATTAGAAACCCAAATGATTGTATTCTTCCCTTATCAGACCCATTATTGAGTACAATGCCCTCTTCAGCATGTACCTTGCCAAGCACATGCAACAGCTGGAGACACCACAAAGGTTCCTGACCAGGAAAATCCAGGGTCTCAAACAACTGCCTATACTAATAGGCTAAAAGCCCTGTCCCTCTACTCAGTCTCTTACAGACTGCTCAGAGTTGACCTGTGTCTGGCATACCAGGCCATCTCAGACCCAGCCTCGATGGAGTTGCTGCATATCTGTAAGTCAAACTCCATTCGTGCAACCCACAAGCAAGGCCTCAACCTGGTCTGTGACATTAATAGAGCTTGTTGTCAGGATAGATTTCTGTCCCAAAGACTCCCCCATCTATGAAATATACTCCCTCTCCATATCTAGCATAGTACCTACCTAGCCCTCTTTAAGAGGAACCTGGACAACTGAATGGGAAACATAAAATACACCCCTGGGATCCCACCTGTGTCCCTGCTGGACGGGGCAGACAGGTGCTGACTTTCTGGAAACATGGGCAAAATTCTTGGCTAGGCTTATAAGGGCCTCTAGGGCAATAGCCTAGTATCATCCTATGAATCTATGAAGCTATGAAATATTCCCAGGGAATCCTACTGTGTAACCAATCTGTATGCGTATTCATCTGTAATTACTATGGAAACACCGCATCCTGAAATTTATACATCTTCAGTTTGTGGTCTGAACATTTGGAAGGAGGTGTTGGCCGATATGATTGTGGTGCTTCCCATAGCCATGAACCAGGTCACTGTGACTACACAAATGTGTAAGTCTTCCAAAGTAAGGACTGCTTCCAGTGAGTGCAGTTTCATGTTAAGACACCTAGCATTTAGCAGCATAAGCTTGAGGTTGTTGTAATATACAGTTTTCATGCAGTGATTTTGTCCTTGAGATACTCCCTAAAAAGGTCACTATTGTGAATGGCATGAACCTTGGCCAGTAACTGAAATCCCAGAGGTGACAGATGAAGACCATGTCTGGCAAAACATCAGGGTCTGCTGATCATGTCATCCCAGGCTGACAGATACTGTTTCACCTTAGAATGACACCAAAAACTGAGGTAATTATTTAGGCCAATCATTTGCCTTTTGTATTAAGGCATTATCCTAAGTGAAGGTAAAATGCAGCCTAAGGCTAGAGGCATACCTGCCTGAGACACATAGTCTGAGAGTTCAGTCATCTACCTCTACATATAGTCCAGAGGGTACATCTCAAGTCATTCACACCAGCATGGGCTATGACAGAGACACAACGGTACCTGTTTTGGGATACACAAGTGCATGTATGATATGGCAGATCATGTCACATGACAGACAGCTGAAAATGACTTCCTCCTTATCCAGCCTGATTAGAGGGACATCAGTGTGTATCACAATGGAATCCCATATGACTAATTTGTTTGTTTTACTATTATGTCTTAAGAGCGTGACAGGTGAGAGACTGGAGCGAGAACTATCATGTGTGGTGTGTTCTGCAGTGGACGTATTATGTGTAGCATGCTCATGTTTGTGTTTGGGAGGTCCCTGGTGTTTATGTATGTCTGTCTTGAGGATCTCTGCATACGTAGGTATGTGTGATGTGGGTCTGGGTGAAGTGTGCATGGTGCCTACCTGCTCATTGTCAAATATACTGACTGGTGTGTGAGAGAGCATGTATTTCAAACTGTTAACATAGTTCATAGGTTCATAGATTAGTACTAAGCTAACTGCCCTTGCGAGCCATTTTAAGCCTAGCCAATTATCCCTTGTGAGACTCAAACCCTGCACCTTGTGTTTGTAAGGTGAACACCTTAACCCTTAGGCCACCCTGTTGAGTTTGTGTTACTTGTTGTCCAATGACATAAGCACGTACATAATGTGGTGGATCAGAGCCCCTGATAAGTAAGTGTCTGTGTATTTCTCCTTATTCATATTGGTGAGAGGGACATCAGTGTGTCTCACAATGAAGTATGTGATGGCTAGAATGTTGGAGTATGTGTCAGCTTGCCTTAAGGGCTTATAGGTTGGTCCTTCATGAGATATATCTTTATGTGTTGATATGTGTGTTGTTTTTTGCAGAGTGCATATTGGGCTGCTGAATGTATTTGTTATCTAGACTTTTTCTATGATGTCTTTGTGATTTATGAAGATTACATGTTAGCGTTTCAGCTCATGTTTGCTTTGAGTTTTGTGTGATGGGTGCAGCGTGTGTACCACTGATACCTTTTTGAAATTAGGAGTACTTTTATGTGACAGCTTTACATCCATTGACATTGTGTATATACATCTTTCACATATCATATCAGTTTGTTTGAGAATTAAGTAGTTGTCGGTAAACATGAGGTGATTTCTACATTGCCTCAGGACACCCATATCTACCAAGGTGGTAAAGGTCACAGTAGGAAACCTCATATCCATAGCAACAGATCCTTTTTTATTGATTAAATTGTTGTATTGAGAATATCAGTCAATGTCATGAGTATCTGTTCTGCAACTATGGGCACAGTGCTTATCACTGCATGTTGGTTGTCCTGTGTGCAACTCAGTATTAGAGTTAATTCCATCATGGTTTCCAAGCAAAATGTCACACAAGGTGTCTATGTCTGTACAGAACACTACCAAAACACTGGAGGGATAACTAATACGTACACCCTATGAAGTTAAGGATGGAGTATTTGAAGTTAGACACTAAGCAAGGCTTACTGAAAACAAGCAATTACCTTGTGAGGACTGCTGAAAAGAGGGAAGTCACCTGAGTTGCTTCTGCCTGGCTACTACTACTGCTGCTCTCACCACAGCTTCGCTCTACTGGGATACAAAGCTCCTATTCTTTTTCTCTCACCAGAAGCAAAGTGTTAGCACCAAGCACAAGATAAGAAGCATGCCACAGCCTGTTTGTTGATCCATACACTTGTCCCAGATGATGCAAGACTCTGTAGTCTTGTTGTAGACTTTTCCAGGTAGATGCCTGGATTAGCAACCAGACCAATCATTTGACTTTTGCATGTATTATGCCTTGGTTTCCGAAGCTCATAGCACTTGTCTAGGGTACTGACCTGATGGAGATTAGGGGCACAGCTGCTGCGTTTCAAAATTTTGTTCAATGACAGGAGACATAGATGCCCGTGGTTGCTCTAGCAAATTCCACAGCAGCAGTGATCCATGTTTGGTAACAGTTTTACAGTAATTCATGCAACCTGACCTTCAACAATGTAATGGTGGTGATCTGCATGACATGGATGTGAGGCCTACTGCAGAGGTGGGCCACCTTTGGACAATGTTTGTGTCCCTGCCACATGTCCTAGGTATGTCATAATATACATTTATGTTCCTGGAATACAAAACTGTGTTCCCACTTCATTTCACACAACATCCATTTGCTGTCTTGTTGTTTGACAGGCATTGTAGACTTGCAAGGGCAAAGCAATTATTGCAAAGTTGGACATGTTTTCTGTGCATGCATGGACATCCACATCTTCACTTCAAAGAGTGCCTGCAAAGAGTGTGTTTGAGGCTGTGCACCCCAAGGGTGTAGCAGCATGACTCTTACTTAGCTGGAGTTGTACATTGTCACATTTGTAAGCATGCTATTGCAACCTAGCCCAATAACAGTAGTATGGTCCCTGCAAGTGTCACAAACCCGGCAAAGCAGCATAACCAATCTACTGTTTTATCCCACACTGTCATGTACTGTTTAACTTAGTGTGACATCATAAATTTAATAACATGTTACATTTAAGCATATGTCAGGCCATTACCTACCTGTGACCTGCTGTGACATATACACAAGCAATATTGCTAATGGCATTATCAATGACTGTTGAAAAGATGTGGACAGCATCCCCAACCCTGAACTCCTACTCCACACAAACATAATGTATGAGAGATGCAACTATATTAAAAACCTTGAATCCATGTCCTCTCACAAACCAGTCATTACATATGACAATGAGTGGGTTGCCAACATGTACACCTCTCCTTCTATTCCACCCAAACCCAAATCACACATAACCACATATGTGGAGGTCCTTACCAGAACTAAACACCAGACACCTCAGAAACACAAACACAGGCAAACTACACATAGTACTACCTCTGCAGAAAACAGTACACGTAATAGCTCACACACCACTGTTTCACTGGTCAAACAATTAAGGCAAAACACAAAAGTAAACATATTAGTCATATGTGATTATATCATGAGGATCACTGATGTCTCTTCCACCAGGCTACATAAGGGAAAGGTCACAATCAGCTCTCTGTGAGGTGCCAGGATATGCCATATCACACATGCACTCAAGTCTGTCAACAACATGTACTGTTATGACTACATCAAAGTTCCTGTTGGTATGTACGACTTGAGACACACCTCTTTGGACTGTATGAAAAGAGACATGACTGAGCTCTTTGACTATGTGTTTCAGGCAGGTATGCCCTTGGCCTTCAGCTGCATTTAACCTTCACCTGGCATGATGCCTCAATACAAACAGAAAATGATTGACTTCAATAATGGGCTTAGTTTCTGGTGTCATTCTAAGGGGATAGACTGTCCATCAGCCTAGGATGGCATGTTTTGCAGACCTTGATGCTTTTCCAAAGATGGTCTTCATCTGTCACCCCTGGGGTTTCAACTAATGGCCAAGGCTCTTGTCAGCCCCATAGTGCTCATTTCAGGTGGTGTACCAAGGACAAAATTTCCAATGTAAAACCCCATGTACAAATAACATCAATGTTATGCTGCTAAACACTAGGAGGGTCAACATGAAATTGCACTCACTGGAAGCTGTCCTCACCTTGGAAGTTGCAGACATTTGTGCAGTCACAGAGATCTGTGGAGAGCACCTCAGCCATATGAGGCTACACTTCCTTCCACATTTTCAGACCTCAAACAGAAGGTAGACATACTAATGGAGGTGGTGTATAAATATTTATTAAGGATACATACACATCAATATTGCTTAAACAGTATGATTCCCTGGATACAATTCAGGTGCTATTGACTGTATGGCACCTATTCAAGTCATTGCCAGCTACAGGATTCCTTTCATGAATCAGGACACCCACTCTGCTTATTTGGATCTACTTCAGTCTATCAATATACATCTGAGCATCATGGTTTTGTGTGACTTTAACTACCCACCAACTGGGTAGATTACTCATGGTCAAAAATCACTTGCCCAAAGGTTACTTGAGTTCATTAATTCCAATGCCCTGGACCAGCTGGTTGACACCTCCACAAGGAAAGCCAACATACTAGAATGGGTGCTTACCAATATGGGCAACCACTGTAGCACCTTCACTGTGAGGTCCTCCTTGTTGATATCTAACCACAAATAAGTCTCACTCAAAGGAAGTATCACACCTGACACCCTCTCCCTTGTAGCAAATAAACTAAAACACTTCACCAAAGTAGATTGTAACCTCCTACAGGATGGTATAAATAGCTTCACTGCACCTCCCCCATCAGATGGAACTGGCAACTGTGCCAGCTCTACACCAATGCTTTATACTAACAACTGTATTACTGCATTGATCCAGCTGCACCTGATAGCAGCAAAACAAAATCCTCATGGAAGAGAAAACCTGCCTGGTGGACAACTGCCTTTAACAGCTTTGCAATAAGTGGAAGACACTGTCGTGTAAGCATAGGCGTGCAGGAGCCTCTAAACTGGAAACACTCCCTCCTCAGCTTAAACAAGTAAATAGGAGTTGTGAAGTCCTCCAAAACAAAGTATGGGTCCAAATTAGCCTCCTCCAAAAAAATGCAAACACAAGGCACTCTATAGTTACATCTGTAATCTAAAAGGGAAGACTCAGATTTGTGCTGACCTCTTAGTTAATGATACAGCATGTACTGAGCCTGTAGCCATAGCTAACCTGTTGGCTGACAGGTTTTGTTAAAACTTCACTTCCCTGTTCTGAGCATACATACCTCATTACATCCCTACCACCTGTCTCCAACCTTGTATCTCTAAAGAGCAGGTTGAAAATGGCCTCACTAAGGACAAAAACACAGCATCTATGGGACCTGATAACATTCCAAGCTGCCTTCTACATGGACTCCAACATGGATTAGTAACACCACTGGGAACTCTTTGCAATAATAGTGTTACCACCAGCTTCACCCCAGCTGACTAGAAAACAGCTTCCATTATTCCCCTGCACAGATGTGGAACACTCCCTGACCCGGGGAACTATAGACCTATTAGCCTGGCTAGCCATATCTGCAAGGTGATGGGGTGAATCATCATGGACCTTATCAACACAGATACTGGTAATTTCCAAACACTTGACCCTACACAGTTTGAATTTGTCAAAGGGAGATCATGCCTGTTAAACCCAGTGGAATTCTTGAGATAGTCACCAAGGACCTGGATTATGGGAAATCTGTGGATACAGCCTACCTGAACTTAACCAAGGTATTTGACAGTATCCCCCACTCAGACATCATTGACAAGCTCAGCCAACTAGACATCCACCCTTACATCATTAGAGGAGTCATTAACTGTCTCACTGATTGAACTCATATAGTCAAAATAGGGGAATCCACCTCCAATAGCAGAGCTGTAACAAGTGGTGTTCCACAGGGAATATTCCTGTGTCCTCTACTGTTTGGAATCCATTTATCTGAAGTACAAGCACAGAGTAAATGTCTGTGACTGATAGAGTTTGCTGATGCCTGCTGGGAGTGATCATAGAATCTCCACATTATGTTAACATCCTATAAGAGGGTCTTACATGAACATATGATTGTTGCCAAAGCCATGGCCTTAAACTCAATGCAGATAAATGTATTATCATTCCTTTCAGTAACAACAATGTTCATGCTAAGTACCACATCAATATAACACCTTATGTACATACTCTGGGGTGGGAGACCTGAGCACTCAGGTTGACAGCTACCTTACCTTAGATCACCATGTCTCCACAATGGTAAGAAAAGCATTCTATATTGCTCATTTCATATGTGGGGACATTGTCTCCAGAAAAAGAAGAACTTATAACCTCCATGTACTCTTCCCACATCAGAGAAATATTTGGGTGCAATGGCCCTTTTTGTATGTACTTTACCAAGCACGTGCGGCAATTGGAGAGACCACAAAAGTTCCTCACAAGGAAATCTGAAATCACTGTCACTTTAGTGTGTGTCATGCAGTCTACTCAGAGGTGATCTCTGCCTTGTATACGAGGCAATCTGTGACCCTAATTTAATGGAAATGCTGCATATCTATAAGTCAAACGGCACACGGGTTACTCGCTGTAAAGACCTTAACCTGGTATATGAAATTAATAAAACCTGATGGAGGCACAAATTTGTCTACCAGAGTTTAACACACATTTGGAAGAGACTCTCACTTCATAGCAACACAGAGCACCACATTAGCCCTCTTCAGATGCAATCTGCATGATTGGAAGGTTGACCATAATTTAACCACAGGTTGTTCCATCTGTGTCCCTCTTGGACAGGATCAATAGGTGCTGATTGTGTAAGTAAGGGCAAGAACTTGACTAGGAATGTAAGGGCCCTAGGGCCATTAGCCTAGTAACTAGCAATTATCCTATGATCCCATACGCTGATGTAAAATGCTCTGACTAACATTCACACAAACCAACTTGAATGCAGTGAAAATACTACCAATGCCTATTTATGTTTACAGGTCACTGCACAGCATACACAGTTGGCTGGAGTGAGATTAAAACCCCTACCTATCTAGTCTTGCACACTACAGATGACAGTAATTAATGCATGTGCCCCAGCTGAAGTCTGCTTTGTAAATGACTGCAGGTAAAGTATTCTTAGAGAACATAAACAAGCCCTGTGCTGAACAACTTGTGAGGCCGGCAGAGTTACTTTGCTTCTTTCTGTCATCTTCAGCTAGTAGCCTAACTGTCAGAAAACTGTTTTGTAGCCTTGCTATGTGACAGCAGTACCTCTATTGGGTATATGTGTCAGTTTGCATTTTAATGGACAAGCCTGTGACAAAACTAAATTAGCCCTGTCAATGAGTGTGCACACAACAGAATACATTACAGAACTTGTTCAGTTTATGTAGGTGTGGTGAAATCCAGTAGACACAGGGGGCTGTAGTGAAGGTGGATGTTTTGCTCCCATAGATACAAACATATGGCTTGACAACATATGTACTTTTTCATATACGATGCTATACATTTTCAAGGTTTCCACATGCCATCTTAGGAAGAAGTGGTATGAATCACCACTATCCATGTTTGCGTGTTTCACACAAAATTGTGGGTTGCTGTCAAATGTGATATAATTTACACATGACACGATTGAAGACTGCCAAAACTCTGAAATTCAGATATACCAATAGTGCTCCAATTGCAACACATGCTATTCTACCCAATTCCACTTTTTTGTAAGTGCATTATCTAATGTTGAGCCCATCCTTTTGGTCTTTCACTCAACATTATAAGTGTCATAGTGCAGCTTTACTCTCCATGATCTGGGTATGTAGGGCAATACAGACATACACACACATATATGTACCTAAATGTGTATATAAATATAATAACATATACACACGCACGCACACACACACACACACACACATATATATATATATATATATATATATATATATATATATATATATATACATTTTTAAACAAAATTGCTTGAAGAGCAACAGATTCGCACTCTGCTTAACTAAGTGTATGGGCATGCATAGTGGCATTTTTGGCTTGTTTGCATGTTGTTAAGCAGTGCACAAATGACAGGTACATTGCTTACATCAGAGACTTACTGTTCCATAACTGACTCCAGTCCACACCTAGCTGTACTCCAGGCCAGGATTATGATATGATTAGAAAAACTCAAAGTTGGATCAACCTATGTACTCCGGTCCATAAATTAATCTACAGTTTCAACCACTATGTGCTGTATTTAATATTCACCTTTCTGTCAAACTTCTTCCAAATCTGATATGTACGTGTCATGAAATCAAGCAGACACAGGTGGCTGTAATGGAGGTGGGTGTTGTTGCTGCTACAGATACAAATATATGGCTTGACAATATATGCATGTATTCATATATGATGCTATTTTTTATGTATTTATCAGCATATTATGCTCCTGTACCCAAATGGTCAATTTAATCAAGTTAGTTAGCAGACATGCCCCATCTGTGACACATATAATCAATATACCCAATTTCAAGTCAACTGCATACAGAAAGATCAGATGAAAAAAATAGGTGTAAAGACAAATCTAAACAAGCCCTGTGGGACACCCTGACTGTAACCAAGAATTTCACTTGTCCAATTGCTGTATGATATTTGTCATATCCTATATGTAAGCTACGCAGCTATCCATCTTATTAAGAGTGCATCAGTGCCAGAGCTGTTCTAATTTATTGGTCAGTGTTTTTGGTATGGTCCTGTCAAATATATATAAATTACATCACAGCACAATTTTACATTGATAGCTTTTATTATATTGTCATAGTACATCATGTTGCAGGTGGAACTTAGATGTACTTTCAACATATGCATGCTTAAATATGGTTTCAAGTCCCAACCTTTACAGTTCTGATACTGAGTAATCCAATATTTCCTATTACTTTTTAATTTAGTCTGGAATATGCGGTGAAGATGCAAATGAGTAATTCATATGTGAAATAGGTTAATACTAGTATAGCACATACAGAGATACAGTCTGTAAAACAATAGTTATTACACCTTAACATACAGAATATCTGGGTATTGCAGGATTAGAACCCTGCACATTATCACAAAAGCTACATGCCTTAGTCCTTTGAACCACAGAGCCTGCTTGACAGACAAGGAATCATCAACTGCATAAATATGTTCTTTGCTATTCTCAGTTAACTAACACATAAAATGTAAGTTCAAATTGTACATTATTGTCCTGATGCTGTGTGGCATGGATGATTTAGTATTATGGCAGTTACAAGAGGATACTGTTGTTTTGAGGGGTGGAGGAACAAAAGCCCATGTTCTTCTAG
Source organism: Protopterus annectens (assembly GCF_019279795.1). Taxonomy (NCBI): domain Eukaryota; kingdom Metazoa; phylum Chordata; order Ceratodontiformes; family Protopteridae; genus Protopterus; species Protopterus annectens. Next base: position 1,176,229,845 of record NC_056732.1, read on the forward strand.
AGCACACACTAGTCTGACTATCAATTAACCTCTCTTTCTAACATGTCTCTTGAATGATACACCAGTTGGATTGCATGACTATTCCATGCATGAGGCCTACCAAATACCAATGGTGACATGTTAGTGGAATGGGCATCTGTAGTCCCATGTGGATGTAATTTCTGTCCAAATAGCCCAGTATATTTGCCTGCATAATGTACCCAGTCCAGAGATACAATGACATAACATAACAATCCATTATACTACTGTGTAGGTTATGGACTTACCTTGCAAGTGCAGCAGTTGACACAACTGTAGTTCAGGACTGACTCTGTCTGATTCAAGCAGTACACAGTCAATACATGTATAGGTACAGGATGTGTGATTTGTCTGGCATCAATTTTAATACCTGTATGTGAGCAGGAGTAAGGTGTTAGTCCCTAGTTCCCTAGGTTGTCAGCGAATATGCTGTGCATTGTCTCTTAGCCAAAGCCAGAGTGTACTGAGCATGCCTATATCTGCCTACAGGGACATCAGCAAGGGGTTCCTCTTCCAAGTCCTCCTGTGGCTGTAGCTGTAGTAAACTAGGCACTGGTGGGGGGCTGTGTAACCCTTCCCTTGCTGATCCTTCTGCAGATGTTTCCACAGGATCAGATTGTGTAGCTTAGCACATACTGTGAATATCTGTGCACATGTGGCTAAAGTATACTGCAAGGCTCAACCAGATATCTCAATGCAGCAGACCATGACTTTAGAAGTCCAAACACACACTCTATGATGTTTCTAGTTTGTGCAAGTGCCTCATTATAGCATTTTTCTGTAGGTTTGTGTGCATTTATGATGGATGTCATCATCCATGGTTCCAGGGCATAGCCAGCATCCCCCAGTAAATGGTCCTGTGGGATATCCCCCCTAGCAAACATCCAGTACAGCTGTGATGTGTGCCAGATATGGGAGATGTGATAACTGCCAGGGTTTCCAGCCCACACATTCATAATAATCCTCTGAACATCGCATTGCATGCAGCGTGGCAGTTGATGGAGTGGTATTCATTGTGGTTAACATAGATTCTACCCTGTTCACCAGGTGTTTACTTGATGTGTACATGAGTGCAATCTTTGGCACCCGGTACTTCAGGGTAGTGTGCTACATGGTAGAAGTGATGCTTATTGCTGGCCCTCACCTCAGGGTCAAAGGGAAAAGACATGTCCTCACTGGCTTGTAGGAGCATAGCATCCAGAAACTGGTGGTTACCTGGATGCAGATGCCTGTGACACCCCCATCATGTCCCCAGTTGGTCTTTGAAAAGTACCTGTAGCTAGTATCCTAAGGGCTACACATACCACTGAGGTGGGTTCCCCTCTGTTAGCTCTGGCTCTGAGTTGAGGGCAGCAGTGCTCACTGAGCTCTTGTAATATGCCCCTGTCCACCATGTACCACTCTATAATCTCTAGCTCATGTAGCTCCTGGAAGGTTACCCTGGGCCTGAACACTCTTCTCCTTTTCGGCCTAGACCTATTGTCAGCAGCACCAGCAGCACTGACGTCAGCATCTAACACATACAGATGTAGAATAGCTGCAGCAGCCCCTAACATTATCTCAATTAAAATTTCCAAGTTTCTACTCCAATGGTTCAGAGTATTGATTGGAAATCAGAATGTACGGTGTATGCATACTTTACTCAGTTCTGGTGTAGGTCCACCATGTGGGTTTGGCTAATTGGGATGCAGTTCATCTGCCTAGGATGTAATTGCCATGATTTAAAGGACCTACTTTACTGCACGACATAGTGTTATGCACTACATCACGTGCCATAGCTTATACAAATGTATATATTATTAATTGAATATATCTGTTTTTAATTTATAGATACCCACATCCTCACTATCACATGGGTACTCAATTTGTGCGAACACACTAAGCTGTGCAGTGTGCCATGCAAACACGCATGCTGAACACTAAAAAGTCATAAAGGTAACAGGCCACACCCCCCCTGATGTCATGCATATCCATTGGGAATATCAACACTGTGTAGGAGCCTTCATGAAGTGGATATGTCAACATGGTTGCTTCTTTTAGCAATTCAACAAATGCACTTCATTTGCATGCATATTTGTGCTGGCAGCCCAGAAACTACATGATTCTTAGCTGGGTAAAACTGCACAAATGCACCATTGTACAGACACGACACAAGGTCCTACAGTACATTTGTGTAAACTACATTATAGATGTTATTTTACAATTTAGTTTTTCTGTTAAGCATGTTTGTGCGCAATACGGCACATAGCTCATACAAAAACACTTAACAAAAATATTATTAATTTTACATATTGCCTTCCTTTTCAGACATCCATGATGTATGTTTAGCACATTTATGTATGTGATCTAACATTTTCTGCAGAGTTATGTCCATATTTGTGAACTTTTACATCCCCGTCTGTCTGTATAGACCCCTGTACATGGAAATTTTTTGCATACACTATGAATATGGACACAGAGTCTACACATATGCCTTTAGGCTTGTTGGATTGCTCCACCTGGTTAATTTGCATAGGATTCACCTGCTTATGCAGAAACTTGCACATGTTTACATGCTGCTAAGTGATGTTTACTGAATCTAAAAATGTTCACGCTCACACGATGTACACATGAAAAAAATCATGTAGGCTTTACTGAACTCCCCTACTGCCTTTCCCTAATTTTAAGAAACTAAATGACTACCTCTTTAAGAAAGCACAATGTAAGTGCTAAAACAAATGTAACATCATGTAGCCACAACACTCCTTCCACTTTAATAAATGGTCAAACTATATTAACTGGAAACTGAGGAACTTCACATGGTATGATTCCCTTCTCAAAAAGGTGATAATCCTCAAACAAATATGTTCAGCCTCTCAATTATCTGTAACACTGTTATTATGTTAAACTTCCATTAACTTTAACTGCTGTATCACTCTGTATTTAATCGTTATCTCTTTGAATGTATTCATCATTATATTTCTTTGTTTTATGCACTAATGTACACTCATTCTGCACTTAAAGACAACCCTTGTAGAACAGTGTTCTACCTGGGTCAACAAATTCTTAAGTAAATAAATAAAAAATAAATAAATACATACATGCATACTTAAACAAATGTTTCTATATCTAGACACAACTGTTTACATAAAGTAATGTTAAAAGCAGAAATCTGACACAGCTAATACAATAGTGGAGAGGTGATCAATACATTTTACTTAATTTTCTTTCAAAATGAAGTACCTGTATAAGACACATAGTTCGTAATTAGAAATTATACTAAGATAAAGAAATAAAGAATAACAAATACTAATGAGATAGCCCAGGGGACAGGAGCTTGTATAAAGTGCAACATGATGTAGCAGATAGATGCAGCTATGTACATACATGTAGTATTGCTTACTTTACAATGTTATGGATGCCACTGAAAGCTAACACCTGTGTGTAGTACAGGACTTGGTAGAGATGGCTAATAAAGCTAGATTACAGCTCCAAACTACTTGCTTTTGCTTTATTATTGCAGTTATGATCTGAGCTGATTAAGGAAGGTACATATTCCTAATATGGCTACCTGTCAAACTGCAACCCTAATATGGATACTCTTCAGATTCTTAACTAAAGACACCACCCCACAGCTATGGAATATTGTTCATATTACCCCTGTTTCTAATGACAGGCAAAAGTATTTTATTAGCAATATGTCTTCAATTTGTACACTGAACAAGTTGTAAAACTGATTGAAAACTTACACCCTTCTACTAAAGTAATAACGTACTAAATGATTCTCCAAATTCATTAACGCTAAGTTCTGACTGCCATGAACACAGGCCATAATATCTCCTGAGATTTTAGTGAGGGAATTTTTACTATACTTTCATGCAGTATTGCTTAATTTATGAGCCCAGTCTGGATTAATAGCTCAGGATGTCACTTGATTCAACAGTTACTTTGCATAGAAACATTTACAGAGAAGCTGTTGAACAATCTTTCCTCTGAGGGGACAGCGACATCTGGTATATTCAATGATTCTGCAATTAGCCTCCTGTTGTTTTGCCTGTTTGTAAATGGTTTATAGTGGTACCTCAATGGGTTTTTCGTTAAATATGCAGAGACTGTTGTTTTGCTATTCCCTGGCTGTTCCTCCACTCTAGTAGATGATGCACTGTAAACTACCTTTCACACATTATTAAAATAGACCTCAGACAGCCACCGCCTCCTTAGTAATGCAAGACCACAGCAGTACTGAATGGTAGCAAGATGTTTCAGAGCCCTAATGTGCCCCACTGATTATCAAGCCCACATCTGGTGCTCCCATTATGCAGACAAAGTCTTTTGAATACATGAGCTATTTTATGAAGCAATGTTAATCTCTGAATAGAATTCATTCTCTGTGAAAAACACTAATTCAAAGTTGTTGTTACCATACTGTCTTGGATGGTTCCTTATGCCAGTTCTAAAAATGTACTTGTTGGTGCACATATTTTCACAGTGATCCTGTACAGTAATTGCATCTTGCTTGATCCTAATCAGACAAACATCAACAGACACAACTCACTTTCTAAGAAGACTGCAGTATTCATCCTGGGGAATCCCATAACACCCAATCGCTGTACCATTTTTTACAGCTTGACTGTCTGACCAAAGATGATAGGCTGTCCTTAAGCAGCTCTCTCATGACAATATCCTGCAATAACTATGTGTTACTTGTACATTGGCCTCCTCAAGTAGTCTCACTGTAGTACATTATGTACATTTAATGCCCCTATGATGCCTGCAATGTTAGAGACTGCAGTTTCTTGTCTGTCATACCTACTTTGGCAATAGGAATTTCAAAATTGAGTGTCACTCAATTTTTTTCAATGCTTCATCACAAGCTCAACTCCCATACACAGATTGCCAACCAGTATAGTGTGTCCATGGAACTTCACATCATTTGATAACTATTTCATGACTTTTGTAACCATTTGTCTAAGTGTGTGATGACCTAAATTCTTTATTATTAATATAGCTTTCTATTTATGTTTCAGTTATATCAGATATTGTCCTACAGATGTTTATAATTTTGTATTTGTACTTGTTCTGTATGGTGACATTAACTCTTTGGCTCAGCCATAAAAATGATTAATTGCCTCAGTGGGACTGACTGTTAACACATTTCAAATAATAAATAAATAAATACATACATGCATGCATACATACATAACAGTTCAGTATTATAGTACTGCATTAGTAACTGCTGTGTTTGTGATCACTACTTTTACTGCATGTGGCATGAGCATTTAGGAATGTTTGAGTCCAACATATTTCATGAACATGTAAGCATTTAGTGTACCTGTCTAATAAATAGAATTTTATTCAAATAAAACAGAAAAAAACAGCTTTAAGTAATAACAGTACTTAGCACTCATTGTTTGACAGACATTGCATTGCTTTACTGTACCAGTATCATTTCTTTGTAAAAGTCTGCTATAAGTTATCACTTATAAAAATGATTAGCCTATCCTAGGGTAACTTAATAACAACATAAACACAGAACTGTAATGTCTCATACTTTGAACATTGTTATCTATCTTTTATAAAAGGTATGAAATCCAAGAAACTTTCAGAGACTGATGTTTATCATGCTGTATGAAGGCATCATATATTATCTGAGAGCTTAAGACCCTAAAGTGATTTCATGAGAACAGAGACTCTGAAATTCAAAGTAATGAATCACTTTAATCAGTGGTATTTTCATCAAAAACTCCATAATTCATCAGGAACTCCTACAACAGCTGCAATGAAGTTTTCTTATCTCACTCATTCTTACTGCCTCTGGGATTATGCAAATGAATCACTCAAGTAGATTTGCTCGGTAATTAAAAATTGTGCTCTTTTTAATTAAACATTCTCTTTGGACTTTTTTTTTCCCTCTGAGGACTGGTAAAGGCTAATTGGTGCTAGTTGTTTTCTATGAAAAGTTAGGCCAATAGTAATTGCATGTTTGTAGCATTTACATATATTAAAAAATAGCTTCAGGAAATTAAATGCAATATCAAAATCAAGAATTTTACAAGGAAAGAATGATCTAGAAGAGTGATTAATGACAAAAAAATTCTTGACAGAGTTAATTTTACTGATCCAGTAACTAACATGAAACCATGAAGTGGGCTTTTAACATCAAAGCAAAAGCACTCTGATACAAAAAGTGCTAAAAGTAAATAGGAACTCACAAATGTATAGTCATAACATTTATTTTACAGCACAAATTGAGTTTATGTACTGTATTCTTATGGGACTTAAGCGTATGTTGTTAATTTAATGATAAAATACCAGCTTCTAAAGCTGCTTCATTAAATATGATCATTTGATTTCAAAACATGTTGATTTTGTATTATTTGTCTTTGACTACTACAGTATCCCTAATAAATGCATATGTCTTATCTATGTATTTTATCCAATTGAGGCTTTCAATAAAGTATATTTATATTTACTGATGTTAGGTTCCTATAGTCCTTGGTTAGGGCCAACAATGGCAGTGTTGATCTATGTCTTGTAATAATGCTGAAATAAAATTTATAATTATTTTAAATGGATGCTGGTGTATGTTTTAATAAATAGGTATATTTATCAACGAAGTAAATTTCAGACAGAAAATCTTAACTCAGTTCCATCATCAGCTGTAACATGTATATCAAGCTGCTGTATAGCTTCTGGATTTATGGAAATCACACTACAAAACAAGTACTAGAGCTAAGACCTTTTTCGGACATCAGAACAAATTTCTGGAAAATACTGTGGCAAATATAATGAAGAATAGATGAATTTCGGCACACTTTGGATACTATTGACAGGTTCCTTTGGAAATCATTTGCTTTCATTAGATTTTATCAAGAGCAAATATCAAGCTCTCTGCCTCACGACTTCCATTGTAAGCACATCCTTTTTAATAATTTGTGCATATTGTCTTGGTTTTGCATGTTTGATATACCCTTCTGGATTTATGAATGGACTAGTAAAATTAATTATAATCAAACCACTGACTTCTCAAGAATAATGTTATAGGAGAGACTGTGAAATAGTATTGGTAAGTCTTAACAGGAATGTTGCTTATCAAAATATAAACAAAAATAATAATAAGTTCTGATTACTGGAGAAACCATTGTACAATTCCAATTACTTTAACTATGCACTTGACTGACTTTATAACTAAATAATCTGAATAATCAAAGCATAAGGGTACTGTTTTAGCTGCTGTATGCAATATAGCCTTGTCTATGTGCTGTCACCTTTCACTAAACAAAATTACAGACAGCACTGAACTCTGTCATTTTGTCTGCAGTATTTTTGTCCATTGAACAAAAAGGAACAGTGTAGAGGAGACTGTTTGTTGACACTGAGGATGATGTGTTAAAAGGGCATTTCCTCCATTTTGTAAACCTTTTTATATTTTTTTCTTACATCTCTCATTCTTGAGAGCAGACTAACTATAGCAGGTGACTAGCGAGATTGTATCAGAAAGTGAGACTTATTCAGTGGTTAAAAGAAAACTGAGGAGGAAGTGGATTCAAAAATGAATACTAGCTGAGATAGCGCATTATATATTAAGCACACTGATAAATGTGCTGTCAGTTCAGCTTAAACCAAATGCTCTTAAACCTGCCAGAGAAAAAGCCAAGCAAATTAATGTCCATAATCAGACATAAGAGTACAAATCTTTGCTGCTTATCACAAAATGATGTGTTTCAATGACTGTGGTATGCAAACTGTACTGATAGATAGTGATTGCTACAGAGTCATGGATGTAATGATCCTGGAAATATGACATGCTGACAAGTAACATTATTTACAAAAGGATAAATGGTAGGTTCAGCAGAATGTGTGATGCACTACAGCTGTGGATGATTACATTATATCCACTGTACGTTGAGTCCTCATCACTTTTCCTACAGTGTGTACAGCACTTCTTGACATTTAGTTTATTGTCAGAATGCAGTTGCCATTCAAAAGGTAGTCACATCTGTATTATCACTTCCCATATCTATTGTTTAGATTTCTATAAGCTGAACACATGTGTTGTTATGTGCACAACTGTATTACAAATAGAAACAATCGGGTAATGTATTGCTTCTCTGTATCCCTACTACTCACTCTGTATTCTTATTATTATCTGGATACCTACTATTAATTTGTTGGGTGAAACAACATTCAGTGACAAACAGGCTATCAATGATAAGTCCATAACCACTCCATGGGGTATCACAACACAAAGGAATTTCAAAATAGTGTTTGATACCCTAAGTTTAATGGCAACATTACTCTTGAGGCCGTATATCAAGTAAAAGAGCTGATAAAGCATAGTGCATTCTTAATTTAGCTTGTATTAAAGCATTGGATGAGCTACAAGATCAAACATCATAACACATTTTTCATATAACAGGCCCCCAGCAAATGTCAAATCAGGTGCACCATGCACACAAGCAGGACACTGAGAATGACTTAGTTGATTTACCTCTTTGAAACACATAATGAATCATGTATCTGATGACATTTACTTGTAGACTATGATTCACCATTCTGCATACACAGGATTCAAGAATTATGTTTGCTGAAATTAGTAGTATAGCTTTTGATTGGAAATCAGTACTTAAGTCCATATCCCTAGCTTTTCTGTAGAAGCATTATTTTTATGGGTTCTGGCATCATGCTTACCCTTCATTGCTAGTGCATATTCTTATTTAGAGGTCCCAGTGTTAGACTGGTTAACTCTTTAATATCACTGTATATTCCACCAAGAACAAGAAATTATATTATGATAAATGAAAAAAAAAATGTATTGCATTCATTTTTCTAGCTACAATTCAAAATTGCATTGACTATGAGAATATATAGTTTCCTTTGGATGTGTTTGTAATTTTCTATACTGCTTACTGTATGGCCTAATCAATGTGTTCTGTGAAGCTTAGTCATTCTATTCCTCAGCTTCCCCACATTATAAGTGAATCATGGTCACTCTATAGTAGAAGTTAACATCTTTTGGCCAACAAGTTATCATATGACAAAGACCATTTAAGTTTTTTTTTTCTCTCACTGTGAAGCAGCACATTTCTAAATATTATCAAATAGTGAGGGATTTAAAATCAGAATGATTATGTTTGAAAGCTAAGATCAAGGAAAAGTTTCACAAACTGCATACTCTCTAGTTTGATGTCTCTTACAGGAGTGATAATGGGCAAATTGAATAAAACATGGTTAACATTATTCTTGAAGTGTAAGAAGTTAACATCTAACAAATAAAGAGGGTTTCACAGAGGAACATGTCTCATTTAAATGTTTATTCATCTCACTTCAGCAGAACATGAAAGAACATGAAATGGTTAAAAACACTTTAACTTCTAGAAACTTAGATGTGAGACTGGAAAGAGCTAGGAACAAGAACTACATTATGTTATTTCTGTTACAAATTCTCTCTCATTTCCAAACTGAAATTTTAGTGAGTACAAAGTGTCGGTTATACAATATGTGTGTATTAGAAACTACTTGTAAAATACTGATGGTTAAAAAAGTAATCTGAAATGGTCTATTTTTATATACTTGAGAGCTCCAATAAATAAAGGAGCAAAATTGTGGCATGTAACCTGAAAAGAAGGGAAAACATGATAACAGCTCACTTTAAAAGGGGCAAACATGACACAATTCATTCTTATGAACAAGTGCAGTAGTAATTACATATAGTATGTTCCTTATGCTGGTTGGCAGAAGTAATTCCAAACAAATGAAATCTGCTTCTTGTGTTAGATTCAGTTGTTAAAAAACAGTATTTCTTTGATATGCATCAAACCTTAAAGGCAATACAGCTGTTTTGATTGGTTATATTTCTTGTAAAAGCACTGGGAAACAAGCGATTTGATGCTTGCTTTTATATTGTTAAACCCCTACAAATACCTTTGTTTTATTATGAAATACCTCTTGATACAATATGTTCTGTTGCATCTAAAAGCAGATTGTTATGGACAGTCTTCCTAGACACCTGGGGTACTTAAATGGTCAGACAATAGTGGAACATAAAACAGCAAAGTACTGAAATCTTGCAAAATGGATATAGTATATGATTGTTGTTCCAAGTAGCGTTCAAGAATTACCAATGGTTATATGTTAACTATCTTATATGAGAAGTATGGGCTGTTATCACTGTGACTACTGTTTCTTGGTGTACTAAATCACATGAAAAATGCAAGTCAAGAAACAATATATTGCAAAGACTTAGCTCAGTGAAAAATGAAGAAATACAAAAGTATGAAAACAGGATAAACTATTAAATAAGGTCAATCAAAGTTATGTACAGTTTAAAATGAAGGTTATATAATTTGGGTGATACTTTTAAATACAGAGTTTTAGACCAGGAAAGGTGAGACGGGTAGGATATGCTAATCTTAGTGTTCCTTGTTATTGTTTTTTTTAATATATAGGTTATGGAAATATTATTAAATAGAAGTATTATAAAATGTCAAATTCTAACTTGCAAAAAACAATCATACCTCTTCCTTGTAAATTGTTAATCTCTTCTGGATATTGTGTTTTGTGGGTAGGCACAGGGATAGAGCTGGAAGAGTTAAGTGCCACATGAATCAAGAAATACATACTCACACTATAAAAACATTATTCATATGAACACAAAAGGAAGACATCAAAACAAATTAACATTAAGGAAAAACAGTAAGAAAAAGGAATGCAGATAATTGATTTGTGGAATGTGGAAGGGATATGAGATAAAAAAAAAGAAAATTATTTATGCACTTGGCTTTTAAATCAGATGCAAATGTTATATTTATACAAAAAAGAAATATGTTAAAGGAAAATGATGAAAGAAAGTGAAAAAATGTAAGGGGTTGCAATTTTAATTAAAAATTCATTCAAAGAAACAATTATACATCATGGTTCAGATATAAATGGAAGATGGTTCTATTTTTAAATTAAAAGCTCTAGTCTACAGAAACTGCTTCTTTTCTTGAGCCTGTATATTCCGTGTGTGAAACAACAAGATTTTATCATGGAAATATACAACATCCTAACTCGATTTCCAAACTACTACTATATAATAGGAGGTGACTGGAATGCAATAATTGAGCCCATAACAGATCGAACAAGTAAAAGGAAAACTTATAACACCCAGGCCTCCATAGCAACAAACAATCTAAAAACAGATTTTAACTTATTGAACCTGCATTTCTACCAGAGCAAAAACCCATCTACAATAAAATTCACATACTACTCCCAATATTATAAATCATGGTCTAGATTAGACTTCTTTCTGATATCAGAAATATTCCTAAAGTTGGAAATAAACTATTGTACAGAACCTAGTTTTTTCTTGGACCACTCAAAAATTGCAATTAAAATAAGGTGACTTAGTGATCTACGCTGAAAACAAGGGGTATAAACTGGTCCCTAAATCCAAACTTACTACTGAAAAAGGATATAATACAGGAAATTAACACCATATTAGATGAACTCAACCATGACCTAACACAGACAGATACTCCCTATGCAATTCAATGGGGAGCAAGTAAAGCATGGATAATGGGAATTTTGCTTAAAAAGGTGTCATACGATAAAAAATATATATAAAGAGAAACATACAAAACTAAAAAAAAATAACCAAAATAGAAGAATCAATCTAAAAAACCCAAACCTAGTACTGGAAGAACAGATGAATAACTTACAAACAGAATTATATATAAAGTATGCAGAACAATTCTCTTTCATAAAACTGAAAATATTAGTAAGGTACTCATAATAGGCACACATTCCTTCAAGATTACTGGTGAGGATAATAAATGTTAACAATAGTGCCCCTATGATAACAGAAATTGAATACCAAGGGAACTCGTATAATACTATTCAAGAAATTATCAAAACTTTTGAAGATTTATATACTAAGCTATATGGCCCACAAAAAATAAAAAGTACAGAATTAGAGAGCTAAAAATACTTTTCTAAAGGATCTAAACTTCCCAAAATTAAATGAAACACAGAAGGCACTTTTCATGCAACAAGAAATCCTCTTAGCAATAAATAGTCTGAAAACAAGCAAAGCTCCTGGACCTGATGGTTATACTGTTGAGTTTTATAAATCATTTGGACAAAACAGTTTCAAAACTTTTACTGAAAATATATAGCTATATAAGAGAATATGGCATTGCAGATCTATATTTAATTAATTCAAAGACAATCTTTATACCTAAAGGAAAATCTGATAACAAAAACACAGGAAACTACAGATCAATTTCCCTCATAAATCTAGACATCAAATTTTTTGCTGCATTACTTGCAAACAGACTGAAAAAAGTATTACCAAACATAATATCACCCAGACAGTTGGGATTCATGATTGGTTGGCAGACGTGTGTTAACACATTAACCTTAGATAAAATGATCTCATACCTCTCAGCTGTACAGATCTTTGCAGAATGTTCATATTTTGCCTCAGATTGTATGTCTATTTTTCATAACGCTGTGATTTTATGGCAAATTAGTGGCAAGTCATTTAAGATCCAAGTTAGAAAATAATAAAAGGCATTTGAGTTTCAGAATTAATATCCATCAGAAAATGCATGCTAATGCAAAACCTGTTATTCTATCAACCTTCTAAGTTTGTTAGAGCAATATTTAAAAATTGTCCCTACTTTTGGGCCTTTGCCCCACTTTTATTAATGGCTTTGTCCAGATTTCTTGCTCTAAGTTAGGATGAGAGATATGAATGATCTTGCTATCTAAACAAAATAAAAACCATATCTATACCCTTGCTTTAGATGTGTGTAAAGCCTTTGATGAAGTAAACCTAAACTTTTTATTTTCTATACTACCCTATTTTGATATACCACAGGAATTTACAAATATAATAAAAATGTATATGAAAGCACTTACACAATTCTATACATTAATAAAACACAATTCAAATCCAATAAAAATTTTAAATGGGACCAGACAAGGATGGCCACTATCTCTGTACCTCTTTAACTTATATAGAGCCTCTATTTTTACTCATAACTCAAAAGAATGCACCATCATATTCCAGAAATTTTTAATAATAAAATTGCACTAACAGCCTTTGCTGATGATTTCAACTTATATTTCACACTCCCTACCACTGACTTGGGTAAAATCCTAGACTTAGTTAACAGCTTCTCAAAAGTTTCAAACTATGACATTAATCCCACAAAATCCCTAATTTTCCCCCTCAATCCATTAGGTTACATGGATCATATTTTCCTGTTTCAGAAATAAAATTAAAATAATCCCCATAAAATGTAGGGATATGCTTTGAACATAACCCAAAGATATTCATGCATAATAACTTACTAAATATATGGGCAGACATTGAATGTGACATCTAGAGATGGGGAAAAAATGAAGCTAGCCTTTCTTTCCAAAACAGCACTTATAAAAACAAATATTCTCCCAAGGTTATTATTTCAACTCAATGCAACAAATGCAACAATTCACAAAAACTTCTTTAAGAAACTAAATGTGGCATTAACTAAGCTCATCTGGTACCCTAAGTCTGTTAGAATCAGCTATCACAAGTTAATGTGTCCTAAGGAAAAGGGAGGACTGGGACTATCTGACTTTAACTTATATTATGATATAATATGTTCAAACAGGGTCATTCAAGTTGCTGAATATAATCCCAAGGGTAAATAATGGGGTCTATATTATAACATCGAAGTCTAACAACTTCAAATGTTATAATATCGAACCCAGTAGAGCGAACGCTGGAAATAGCGAAGCTGCAGAACACTGAATACTTTCCTAGGGAAAGTATTCAGTGGGCCATTTTTGCAGATTCACTATTTCCTCAACTGTGGAGTGAAGGTTACGGACTGGGTTAAGGTAATTGCGCGAACGAAGGTAAGTGTGTGATTGGATATGGGATAGGTGAGTTAGGGGTTAGGGCGCGGGTCAGGTAAGTGTGCGATTGTGTGGACGTAAGGGTTAGGCTGGGGTAGTTGAGTTAGGGTTAGGGAGCAGGTAAGGTGAGTGTGTGATAGTGATGGACCTTAGGGTTAGGATTGGGTTAAGGTAAGTGGATAGCTAGTGGTGTATGTATGATTTAGTGTAGGGTTTTGTGAAGTGTGTGTGTGTGTGTGTGTGTGTGGATTATTTATTTTGGTGTGCTTGTGTTGTGTGTATGTTTGTCGGAACAGCAAATGTTTTCCCTGGGAAAAAAATTGCTGTTCTGACTGTTAGGCATTCTGGTGTTTCGCTTTACTGGGGTCGATATTATAATATTCAAAGTTATAAGACTTCAATGTTATGATACAGACCCAAATAATGGTATCCCCTATGGATTAAATTATGGTATGACTATGTCAAAATGTCAAAAACAGTAAAATCTGTGCCAAAGTCCTTCCATTTATAAATCAGAAAAATCTAAAGGATAGCAGACTTCATATCTCATTAAAACATAGAATAATTAGATTTCAAAAAATTATGGAAGCACTAAACTTAACAACTGCTTATATCTTGTTACAACCAATACATCTGAATCCAAACCTCAGCTTAAATAATGAGATGATAAACGTGGACAACTATCCACTCATTAAGAAATGCAATTTTTTTGGGTATTTACAGACATATGAATAAATCTTTAGAGGACACAAGGAATGTCCTTAACATTCCAAAAAGACACATCATAATGTGAAGGAAAATTAGAGAACTGTGCACTTCAATAATAGGAGATTTTTTTTTACTCAATGAAATTTTTATTAAAATTTTTCCATATCTTCAAATAGATTGAACCATAAATAGTGAAATATAAAAATAATAGGGGATTTTAAAGTAAATGATAATGACATAAATACATACAATACTTTGTGGAACTTACTAACCTTAAGGAAAAATGCTATCATACATATAGACTAATGGTATCACTCAGATATCAAACATCTGTTTTGTATTCAAAACACTGAAAAGCAAAAATCTAAATCCATCAAATCAATATTAAAATTAATCCCTTTTAAGAAGCTCATATATACTCAACTAATGATAACTCACAATGCTTACGTTACCCTAGAAATACTCAACAATTTCAACTCAGAAGTTTCACCAAACTGTCCGTGCTGCTATTCACAAATAGCAGACCTATGCCATATCTTCTGGAGCTGTAAATGCATTTATAAATTATGGTGCTCACTGAGAGTCAGACGAGCGAAGATGGGATATCAAAAATCCACATTATCATGAGAATTTGCAATTTTGCATATCACCTCTCAAAAATTATCCTAATTTAATGTGTGTATTCTAATTACCCTCTCATCTTTAACAAAAGTGTACATTACTCAGAACTGGTTAGATTGAACCAAATTGTCATGGGAGGGCTTCAGAAGTATGGCAATGAAGTATATATCAGCATATAATCTGATAACAAATAACCAAAGTAAGCATTTCTATTATTTAAAATGCTGGAGTCTTCTCCTGGATCATATCTTAAAAGAACAGTTAGACAAGAAAAACAAATTAATGTGAATATAAACTGAAAAGGGCATTAGACATTCTTTCATGACTGTGTGTCTAATCTAAACTTTGTATGTAGCAGTTATAAATAATATGTAAACTGTGAAACAAATAATAAAAATTGACATGCATGTTACACTTGTATATATTGTATATAAAGTGTTATCTATTTTGTGCATTTTGTTGTAACACTGACAATTCTCTTGCAGCAAGATCCATCTAAATATGACTGTAACTCTTCTACAATGTAACTGAATTGTGGTTTGTAAACTGCCTGGAATTGAAATATGCAAAGAAAATAAGAAAAGAAGAAAAATAAATATTTGAAAAAAAGAGCTGGGAATGATATTGCCATATAATTGAACATAAAATGAAACATCATTGTAAGTGGGTATCATGGGGTATGATGTTTTTCCATTATTTTCTTTTCATTTTGCACTATATTTAAAAGTGTATTGAAGAAATGGAAATTTTATTTTTATCATGATACACACGAACTAACAAGAACTTTAAAGATGTTGAACTAAATGGTTATTTCTTTACTTACTTATTTACTTATTTGTTAATCAGGTAGTTGGTCTATTGCAGCAATTATTTTTCATTTATAACCTGGTCTATACATGTATATATTTGCATATTTTTAAAATTATTCCAGCTTTTATTTAAATTATTTTTTCATGCAAGCACAAGAAATAACCCTGAAGAACATATATGTATATGTTAGTAGGATACTAGTTATGAGATAAAATGAAACACATGCACACACGCATGCGTGCGCACACACACACATGCGCACACACACACACACACACACACACACACACACACACACACACACACACACACACACACACACACACACACACACACACACACACACACACAAACACACACAAAACTAATATTAGTTCTTACTGGAGTGATAGTTTCACTTAAAGCACAAGAAAAATATTTTCAAAATTATGCTTTTTAATACCAAAACTCTGGTGGGCAATGGATATTTAGGAAAAGAAGAAAAGTTATAGCCAAGGAATTTAGATAATTGTACTCATATTGTTGTACTCTGCATCTTCTACCTTTAAGAGCCATTCTACTGGCCGTATAAGTACTGCTTGCAGCCTCTGAGAAGTAATAACAAGCAAACATTGTTCTCCTTCCTGCACCATGTGGATGCACTTATTAAACAATTGATGAAGAATCCATGATCGCTTAGTTTCAGGTGAAGACTAGTATGGTGATCGCATTCACATCGGCATATTCATGTATCAAATGACATGCACTATAGTTCTGCACACACAGAGTAGAGCATGCATATATGAATGGCTGTTCCCTGCACAGAATCTGCAATTTTTAAATAATTTTATTTTTTTATTTTGACTAAAATTATTGAAACCTGTTTACATAGTCTACTAGATCTAATGAAGGATGGAAATTATTTAACAAAACATTGTGATTTATGACAAAGAAAGCTACTGAAATAATTTTCAGGCATTGTGATTTATATTAATCCTGGTTTAATAAGTCTTGGCTATATGTAAGAGTTCTTAATCACATGCATCTGAAGCTAACCACAAGAAAAATTATGTAACAGGTGTGTGAAGTGAGAAATTGTCTCCATTCATCTTGGTCAAATAGAAAACACTTTTTTCTGCTTGTCAAAGAAAATTTCTCTACTATGAGTTCTTCATCCTAAATTTCAGTTAAAAAGTATCAAAAGTTTCAATGACTTTCCTGATAATAAAATGTAAATATGCTCAAAAGTGTTGAATTTTATCACTTGATGTAAGCTTAAGTGATCTAGCAGTGTGCTTTTAAACCATGCAAAAGCACACAAAATACTATATTAGTAATGACCATTCTCTTCACGGTTGTGCCTTTATCACTGATTTAGACAATTTATCTTCATCACATGTAAACGCTTTTGGAATTATATTTTACTGTTAAATATATTGTGTGGGACAACAGTTCAATAACTGATTTATAAATTAATTTCTCAGCTAACAGACACAGCCAATTATTTGGATTTGAAAATGATGTGTTAAAATTGAGTATCTAAATGAATTTTTAAGTGAATGTCTTACACTCTTTGTGGTGTTTAGAGACTTAAAACATGTAAAATGCTAAGATTTCCCTGTAGTGCATTTAAAAAAAAACTCAAATTATTAGAAGGTAGTAGGAATGTGTACTGAATCCTGCAATACAGCTGTAATGCCTGCAAATATTTCATACTTTTTCATAAAATCTTTGATAATTTTCCAGTGGTCCTGGTTTAAACTAACTGCTGAGGTAAAGGTTACTGATTTTGTTTGCTGCTATTCCCACTGTCATTCAATAAGTAAAGGAAATGTGATGACTGATTGTAAAACAAGATGTCAACTGAACAAGTTTAAATTCTACAGTTCTGGTCCCATTCTTTGAGTGACCCAAAGATGGATTATTGTATGTAGTTCTGAAGCCTTAATGTCACTGTGGGTATCAGTGCAAAGCAATGAGGAAAACAAAGCAAACAAATAAGGCACAGATGACTTTGTGGGGCAGATATGAAGACACACTTCAATGACTAAGGCATTTTAGTGTAAAAGAAAGAAGAAACTAAGAAATGTTTGTATTTCTAGGGTACTAAGATGAATGGTAAAAAAGATTAAATTGGACAGACGTAAGAGTGAAATTAGACAAAGCAGTATTCAGGAAAAAAGATGGTGGTAATGTCACATAAATTGCTTGAAAATGTTTCTTACTGATAAAGTAAACAAATAAATCACAAAGAGGTTTTATATTTTTAGTCTTGAGTCAAGAATAATGCTTCAAGATGTGTAAAGTACTGGTTTATTCCATAAACAGCCCTGGGAGACTGCCTTCACAAAATTTTAGACCAGTCTCCCATAACAAAGAAAATCTTCCTATTTCATGCATTTTCTTATCAATTTCATGCATGCAGAATTCTGATGTAACATCGCTTTTAAAAAATTATACAATTTTAAAATAATTTGTGCCCTCATGCTTTTCGCTGAGAGCTTCACATGAACACTTGAGAAATATGTATTTTTAAAACACAGACCACCAGGCGTTTGACCTTGTATCATTCAGTACCACTACACTATCCTTACAGACATCTTTACGTCTCATCCCTGACACATTGTTTTTCTTTCTTTTCTTCATTAACATTCTGAAGACTGTTAAACATAGAAACATAGCGACATATTCCACAAACAACAGCAAACCAATGAACCAAATGAACAAAAGGCCACCAACCGGAGAAAAATATATATTATTTATTGAACGAATCGTAGACCCACATTTATAGTTAAAATAATTTAACAAACTGCACAAAACAAATAAATATGTAAGCGCTTTCATTTAAAAGTTTTAAACTTCCTCAGACAATTATATTCCATGACATCACTTCCTTATATAACCTTCTTCTAATTCAAAAAAAGCGCGCCCAAAAACTAAAAAGAGATCGGGCATGCTCAGTTGTCAGCAAATGGTTGTTTGAAATATGTGAGCTGCAAAAACCATAAATTACATGAAATATATATAAAATATATATAAATATTTATCTCATGAACATAATAATATTTACCTATTAAAGACTAACTAATGTACCTTTAAGTGAATTAATAACTAACAACATCAAATGGAATTAATTTATTTATAAAAAAATATTTATAAAAAATTAAGCTAAAACTTTACATATAAATAATTAAAAATTTATTATTATATTAATCCTCTTAAAATTAACTTACCATCCTCTAATCAAAAGTTTTTTTTAAATTAGATTTATAATTAAAATCATCATATGAATTTATTGTAATAAATAAAACAATTTTTTATTAATATAAAAATAACTTAAAATAAAATAAATAACATAAATAGACTAATGGCTTCCTTTATTTGAATACATAAACTGAATTCAAATATTTATATATTAATCCTTGATTTTATTCTGATCTAATGCTTTTAATTTTAGAATTGGTACTATAGAACTTCTCTCATTTAGACCTGGCCAAGAATCAACTTGTAATTTTATTTGCCATAACAATTCTTTTTCTTCTAAGATTATATTCCACGGAGTTTTATCTTTAATTTCTACCTGGTCCAAAACCAAACAAAGAAATTTATGATTATTATATTCACAAATGTGCTTTGCTAACGCATTATTCATCTTTATTTTCTTTATTGCATATTCGTGCTCATAGATTCTTTGTGATAATGCTCTTTCTGTTTTACCTATATAAAAGGAAATACAGGAACCACACAAAGCTAGATATACAACTCCTTTTGATTTACAATTAAATTTCTTTTTTATATAATATTTCTTATGAATAAATTTTCCCCTTCTTGAATTTTATGACACCATTTACATGCACCGCACTTATAAGTTCCAGTTTTATTCATTTCTTTTTTCTTTTGATTATTATTTACTCTAAGAAGTTCTTTAAAACATTTACCTTTTCTATATACTGTTTTCAGGAATTGATTAATATATTTTTTACATTGTGGATCATCCATTATGATTTCCCAATTCTTTATAAATACATATTTTACCAATTGATAATCTTGTGTAAAAGTAATTACTAAGGCTTTGGAAAATTCATTATATGAACCATTTTCCCAGTTTATATTATTACTAACACTAAAATTATCCAAATTATTCTTTTCTCTAGTAGAGTTTACACTTTCAGCACATCCTTCCCCATCTTTATCAATAACTAATTCAGTTTTTATTTTTAAAATTGGCATAAAATACCCATTTTTTCTTTTTTGTATTACTTCAGAAATCAATTTATCCACTAAACTTATAGGATATTATTTATTAATAAACATCATCCTTAAATGATCACATTCTATTATAAAGTCTGAAAGTCTAGTTATCATTCGGGCTGCTCTTACGAGCTGTCCCTTAATTACAGATTTTTTCTGATGATCTGGATGTGCAGTAGTGTAATGAAGGAAGCCATTAGAATACATTTTTTTCCTATAAATAGATGAAATGTAAGTTTTAAGTTCATAGTCTTTAATTAAATTAATATCTAAATAATTTATGCTGTCGCTCTCAATGCTCCATGTAAATTTAAAAAAAGTTGTAGTTTTATTAATGTAAGTTAAAAATTCATCTAAACTATTAGAATTTTCTTTCCAGATTAAACAAATATCATCTTGGAACCGATGGTACGATTTAATATATGAATAATATTTACTATTAAATATAAATTTTCGCTCCCATACCATCATAACCAAATTTGTGTAAGTGCCTCCACAAGGCGACCCCATTGCTATCCCTTTCTTTTGAATATAATATTTATTATTGAAGCTTATATAATTATTATTTAATATAATTTCTATAAGTTCTACTAAAAGATTATTAAGCTCTTGCTTTATAGAATATTCAAACAGAATTTCACTTATCCATTGAAGTCCTATATTTTGAGGGATTACAGTGTAAAGGTCGCATACATCTATAGTAACTAAAATATCCTGTTTATCAAATTGAATTTCATTCATATGTTCTAAAAATGTCCAGGAATCCTTACAAATATATTTTTCTTTCATAACTACCTTCTTTAACTCATAATCAACATATTTAGCACATGCTGATGTTATGGAATTCCTTCCATCTACTAAAGGACACATGGGAGGCTCTTCTACACATTTATGCATTTTTTCTTATCAATTTCATGCATGCAGAATTCTGATGTAACATCGCTTTTAACAAATTATACAATTTTAAAATAATTTATGCCCTCATGCTTTTCGCTGAGAGCTTCACATGAGCACTTGAGAAATATGTAATTTTAAAACACAGACCACCAGGCGTTTGATCTTGTATCATTCAGTACCACTACACTATCCCTGCAGACATCTTTACGTCTCATCCCTGACACATTGTTTTTCTTTCTTTTCTTCATTAACATTCTGAAGACTGTTAAACATAGAAAGATGCCTTAACTACTTCAGGACTTATAAAAATCATCCCAAAATATGTGAGCAGGTCCCCAATAATTATTTGAAAAAAATCAAAGCGATAGAGGCAATTTATCGAATAAAAGTTCCAAGAGTTTATTGTGTTATCGCTTTCGTAAACCATTTACTTCATCAGACACATAAAATAACAACTCATCCTTCTAGTATATATACTATAGCAATCAATCAATTAAAACAACTTTAAATTTCCCTCCAAAATTTCTTAAAGAGATATACAACAAATAAAAATGAGCAACAGATAAAAAGAAAGACATTAAAAATTTTACATTACATTAAAAATTCTTTAGCCACAAATTTAAACCTATTCAAGAGCACCTATAAGGGGAAAATATATGTCATATTTCTTTTATTTTATTTCCTAATGCCCTTCCTTTTTAGCACTGGTTTCAGGGGTACCATATCATTTAGACCTAAACCTCTATGTGCTCCCAGCCTTAGACTCCACTTCGGTTCTGTGGATTCTGTATCAATAACTATATCCCCTAGTCTTTCACTAATTTGTTATACCTGCAGGACTTGGAACATAAAAATGTGGTTCTCACCCATGAGCAAAGTGTGTTTTGCCGGGGCACTATGGTCATCCCCCTTCCTAGCACAGTAGAGGTGGTCTCTTATATGCTCTTTAAGTTGATGACTCGTCTTACCCACATAAAATCTAAAGCAGACTGTGCAATAAGCC
Source organism: Protopterus annectens (assembly GCF_019279795.1). Lineage (NCBI taxonomy): Eukaryota > Metazoa > Chordata > Ceratodontiformes > Protopteridae > Protopterus > Protopterus annectens. Next base: position 1,176,252,001 of record NC_056732.1, read on the forward strand.
AGGTATATCAGGCTCTTACTGTTACAGCTCACTTGTGCTCTGATCTCTCACAAAAAAACTGTTCCTGGGTGCCTATAAAATCTAGACGTATCTATATACCAGTAGTAATTACAATTACCACACTTCTTTGTTCCCCTATCTATGGTCTCTAATCATTTAAATATCTTAGGGTAACATAATTGTTGTTTAAGACTCATCATTTTCTTATGGGTAACATGGGATATTGGGATCCTTCAGCACTTACACTACACGTACCCTATAATTTGCTAATAAAGAGAATGCAGTTGTAAGGCACTTAAAATATAATGCTACAGCTTATGTGATACAATACTTTGCATAATCATCCATCCATTTGACATTATGTTTTTAACATAAACATATTATAAACATTTTATTTGTGAAGAAACAGCAAGTTAATATGAATTTTGTGAAGATCAGGAGACAATATATTTTTATTTTTCTGTAATAGCCCTTCCCCATTTGACACTATCAGTGTCACCCAACACACAATTATACTTTAATTGTTTTAAACTTGATAAAATATGCTTCAGCATCATGGCATTTATTATCTATAGTGATTGAGTTTTCATTATCAGATACTTTTATAAACGGCATTTTACGTGCAGGTGAGGCTAAGCATTTTATAATTGCTGCTTTTAAAACAGAAAATATTAAAACAACTAAAAGAATAATACCAGTTACTGCAATGGTACCTTGTAATATACTAGTTCCCAGGTTACCAAATGCACTGCCCAACAAACCAAAAAGTATCCACTGTTTAGATGTCCTGTCCAGTTTCTTGGCCCTCTGTTACATGAAATTGGCCAACCTTTCTTGTTCATCATGATAGTCACTAATTTAAGAACAACAATGACTTCCTATAAGGGCACATGACCCCCATTGGCAGCAAACATTATGTCAAGTGCCAGTCGATTTTTTAATACTACAGTTCGAATTTCAGTAATTTCCCAATTTGCCATCCTGATGTGATGTGAAGTATGATTTGCTACCTCTTGAAGAGTTTGAGCAAGCATGGTGATTTCAAGCATTGTTCTTTGAAGTCCATACCCAGGAGCAAAGACTGAAAACACTTGTTCTGCCCGGTGAATTGCCCATTTATTTTCAGTCAGATTGCTGCTGGGTTCTCAAAATGTTGAATAGCAGAAGTAATATAGCCCACAAAACAACATCCAGACCAGGTTGTAGGTAACCAGCAGTAGACACAATCACCACAAATGTAATAAAGATCTTCTGTCATGCCCATGCCATGCCCACAGTTGTAGCTTTTTAAGTAAAAGAGTTCAACACACTTTCATGTCTAGTGTCATTGAATTTGCTGGTTCCCACTGGTATAGTTTTATTTCTGGCATAATATGTGTCTCCACGATTTGCGGTTGCAACTGAAGAGATGCAACCTTTGAAAAGTCAGTCACATTATGCAGGGAATGGAATCATGGGGTTATCCACCTTAGAACAATGACATATTTGTGAACACACCCAACAGTTTCTCACATTTAAATCCACAGCATATTGTCAAAGAACCAGCCGGAAACTATTTTCTCTTAACCAGGTTATAAGAGGAAAGAGCAACAAAAACAAAGGAAAAGTACTTGTTGTCACTGGATTAATGATGGACTGCTCTCTGAATTGATTTTCTCTTAATCCTTGATTGGGGCAGATGATTCATCTCTCGCAGCTCGATCATCCTTTGCTGACAAAGATGATTTGTCTTGGGGACACACATGACACATTTTTTTTCCTGCAATGTGATAAATACATTTAAGATGGCAGCCCTGCACAGCAGATAGAAGTAAAGTTAGTAATCAGGACCTTTTCACTTTAGACTCAAACAGTTTGTATTTTTTTTAAAGTTTTAACATAAACCCAATCACTGTGCTGCATTTGTTGACAGGACTAGTCAGGAGGTTGAGGAAGAGCTTAGTTAGAGTTGATTCTTCATTTCACAAAGAGAGAGTAGCTGGAATGGCCATAGGGTCTCCCCATTAATATCTCATAGGGACTCAATCTCCTTGTTGTATTTAATGTACTTCTCATAATCATTAAAGCTAAATAAAGTGCCTCTGACCATTTAAGGTTCATTTCAGCACAACAATTTGAAATCTTATTTTTAAAGGTCTTATTAACCCTCTCTACTAATCTAGATGACTATGGATGGTTGGTACAGTGTAAGACTTAATTTAGTATTAAAAAGATCTTGCATAGCTCTATAGTCAGGATTTAAAATGAGTTCCTTGGTCACTATTGATAATACAAGGTACATGGAATGAAGGTATACATTTAAATACATTTTTTTAACAACTGTTACAGAATCTGCTTTTTGACATGGGCAAGCTTCCACCCATGCAGAAACATAGAGACCACTACTGACATATACTGTAAATTGCAAACGTTTGGCATCTAGACAAAATCAAGCTGAACATTAACAAAAGGTCCCCAAGTTTGTGGTAAGCAAGTAGCCCTAATGTTTGCATTTTTTTCTAGCATTATGCTCTAAACATATTACACAGTTATTAACATACTGAAGTATCAAAGAGGAGAAATGAGTGTCATACCAACTTTGGGTAATTTGATTAAATAAAATTGCCTTACCTGCATGGGCTGATAAATAATATGTCCTTACCAGGTAAGGTAGCAAGGAAGCAGATGCCACCAGTCAGCCATCTGGATGTCGCCATAACCCATCAGTGGACTTACAGCATCTGTCCTTAAGCCACCTGTGAACATATCTCTGTGATGCTTCATTTTGGAAAGCTGATAGTCTTTTAAAATCAAACACATCATCACTGAGAGTCTTGCAATAACATCACATGAAAATTTGCACAAAGTCCTTTTACAACTTGCTTAGCAGTTTTATCTGACAAACTATATTTCTTTGAAACAGTATATATACTTCTTTGATGGGCACTACATTTAACTACTACTAATTAATAGTTTTTGTTTAGGTAACAAAAGATACTCTAATTTTTCTTAAAGCAAAATATTGTTACTGGTGCAGACAGATATTCTTGTGACCATATTTTCTTTTCAGTCTCTTCCACAGGCACCATCCACAAATAGATCCCGTTCAGTGTTGGGTTAGTTAATTTATTTCTAGGAGAAAGCAGATAATTAGTCACACACACACACACACACACACACACACACACACACACACACACACACACACACACACACACACACACACACACACACGCACACACACACACACTCACAATCATGCTTGTCAACATTTTTATCAGTAGGTAACAAAGATTCAGAATTTTACAACAAGACAGCATATAATAGAAATAGATGGATCAGAAAGAAGTATAAGTTTATATTTAGTTAGATGTGCAGTCAAGAGTGGTTGAGTTCTCATTTGAAGTAAGAGAAATGATATAAAATGAGGGACAGCTACTGTAAGATCAGGCCCGATCACCAGTGATTATGCAACTGGAATGGTGGCAGCATCCACTACCCTGAAACATGGTGGAAATCCCTTTGCAACAGAATCAAGTGTTGTACTATAATAAGCTAATGGACTGAAATTGTCCCCATGTTTCTATGCAAGCTCTCCCTGAGCAAATCAATTTCTTTCATGTCAAAATAAAATACAAGTCTTTCTATAAAGCTGGAGGAGTAGCTAAAGCGTTCTTTAAATTAGGAAATTAATTTTCCTGTTCACTATTCCAAGGGAGGGGGTCTGGCATAGCTTGTTTTAAAAAAAAATTGTCAAAGGTTTAGCAATTTCTGCATAGTAAGAAATCCACTGTCTACAATATCCTGTCATACCTAAAAAAATCTAAGCTGACGCTGAGTAGCTGGACATGGGGCTTTATCTATTGCCTTAATACGAGATGGTAACATCTGCCTGCTACTTTAATATATCAACTGATCAAGATAACGTACCTGAGGTGATCATAGTTATAATTTCTCTCTTGACAACTTGTGTCCTTTTTCTGCAAGAATAGTTAAAAGGGTAAAGGGTATCCTGTTGACACTGATGAAAAGAATTAGATGCTATAGTAATGCATTTACATATTGCACTAACACAGACCCCCACCTGGAAATATCACATCTTCCAAATATTTTTTTTTTTTTTTTTTTTTTAAAGTTTAGAAACTAATTACGGTTATTCAGTGTATCCTTGTGGCAACCACATCCAGGTATACTGTGGTTATTCAGTGTATCCTTGTGGCAACCACATCCAGGTATACTGCTATCACAAATGTAGAAAAGAATGCTGAACATGGATCTACCACAAAAACAATATTTTGCTGTAGGCACTATGGACCTCAGTATTATTGCTGGATTTTGAACCTCAGGAAATGTTGGTAATACTGCATTTTTTGCAGCCATCCAGGCTTGCACAAAGCTATAAGTATCGTTTTTGGCTTTTTCACAGGGACAATAGGAGTATCACAGGGACTTTTAGCTGGCACTATTATATTTTGTTGTATCAAAGACTGAATTACAGGTTTGATTTCCTGCTCTGCTTCTGGTTTAAGTGGATACTGTGGAATTCTAGTGAGAGGTTTAGATGGATTTAATTTTATTTTTACTGGCTTTAGTTAACATGCACCTACTGCAGCAGTTTTTCTGCTGTCTTTTTGCCTTCAAAAGGCCATTCCTCAGCTTCTCCTAAGACTGCTAATGCTTACCTCTTTGATTTTGTTGGGATATCCAACTACACCCCCTTCTGGTATGCAATAAATTGTTCAACCAATTTTGCATAACAGGTCTCACCATAGCAAATTTTCAGGTGCAGTAGTACTCAAGAGAAAATATTTTTTACTTAGTTTTAAAGAAATGGGAATAGGTTTTGAAACAGGATATGTAACAGTAGCATTTGTTACTGCAACTGCCTTTACTTTATGTTTTGATACTGGTATTTGACTATGTGAGGTAACTTTTAATACAGACCTAGTGAACAGGGGAAACTAGGTTGAGATGTGTGTCCAATGGACAGTTGTCCAATATGCAGGGGTCTCAGAAACAGAAGAATCATGTACAGGGGCCACTCGTACCAGTACATAAGGGGGTGGGGGTGCAGTACCTCCTGGAGGATTATCATCCTCTTTAGAAGTCTCTGCTTTTTGACCATCCCCAGTTTCTTTCAAACCTGCCAAAACAAGATAAAAGGATCCCTTTTATTGGTCTGCACTATCTTTCAACCTCTTTCACCTGTGGTAGCAACATTTTATTAGTATTTTTTAATCTCCTTAATGCTGATCCCTTTTTCCTTTTTAAGAAATTTAGTATACCAAAAATAAAATATTGTTCATTGTTCACCACTTACCTTGTTTTTCTTTTTTTTTTTTTCAAAATACCCTTCAACTTTTCTAATTTATTCTTATCATAAGTTTTATTTAATGGAAATACTTTACCAGAGACATTTTTAATAAACTCAAACCACTCATTTAAATACTTATAACTTTTTTTCATAATTATGATACATAACATCAGGTGTTTTCTTTACAGGAATTTGATCCTGCCTCCTTAAATTTGCTCCCAATTTTCCTATTAAGACTTTCCTTATAGGCCCTGGATCCTGGTAATTCAGAAAAAAATGACTACATCAATTCACACACAATTCAGTGAGGGAAAGGAAAAGATTCTGTCATCACAAAGTCACACCTACATCCCAACATGGTATGAGCTCATAAACTTGATTTACCAGAACACACACGTGTCACAACATGCTATAGGCTCATGAACTTGATTTAACAACACACACACACGCACACACACACACACACACACACACACACACACACACACGCACACACACATGCATGCGCACATACACACACAGACACACACACACACACACACACACACACACACACACACACACACACACACACACACACACACACACGCACACATACATCTATGTACCAACATGCTATAGGCTCATGAAATTGATTTAACAACAAACACCTATGTCCCAACATGTAGGCTCATGAATTTGATTGAAGAACACACACACACACACACCTATGCCCCAACATGCTATAGGCTCATGAACTTGATTTAACTTTAACTTTTTCTCTATCCCTTTTTTAGTCATACATTAAAGAATGCAAAACATCTCTCATTCCTCCTACCTTTAGTCCTGAGGATACCACCCTTAACACAAGATGCTGCCTTGTGTTAAATTTCCTTTTTGTTGCATGCACACACACAGTTTCTTATTTTCTGCGGGGTCCTCCCACTATTAAGCAACTTCTGTGGGGTCCTTCTGCTATTACTTTGCATATACCTAACAAGCAAACTCAGTCATTCAACAAAACAGTTATTTATTCATTACACTTTTTTTACTACAAGTATGTAAAAGAGCAACAAAACACTTTTCACAAATCCATTTTCTCCATTTTTTTAGTCTAGAAGGTTTGAACACCCTGAATAGTTAGGTATCTGAATCTCTGGCTACTCCATATAAAACAGTCTGGAATTCAAGGAAGAACTTTCTGTGCTAAGCCATTGTAATTTATTCCTCCCATGCTCTGCAGTAATACCAAAGTTCAAATCCCGAGCACGGCACCAAGTGATAAAGTAAACAAATAAATAACAAAGAAGTTTTACCTTTTTAGTCTTGAGTCCAAAATAACACTTCAAGGTTGTGGAAAGTATTGGTTTAGTCCATAAACAGCGCTGGAAGACTGCCTTCGCAAACTTTTAGATTAGTGTCCCAGAACAAAGAAAATCTTCATATTTTAGGCATTTTCTTATCAATTTCATGCATGCAAAACTTTGACATAACATAGCTTTCAACAAATCATACAATTTTAAAATAATCTGTGCCCTCATGCTTCTTGCTTAAAGCTTCACATAAACACTTGCCAAATATGTTTTTTAAAACACAGACCACCTGGCCTAACACTCTATCTTTTGACCTTTTGTCATTCAGTACAAGTACACTATATTTGCAGACATCCTTATGACTCATCCCCCTTCCTGAGAAGGCCAGAGTGGATAGAGCTTAAAAAAGATTTCTGACACATTGCTTGTCTTTCTTTAGTCCATTAACTTTCTGAAACCAGACTCTTAAACATAGTAACATCCTTTAACTTCTTCAGCATTTACTTAGCCTTCAATTATTTATCCATGCACTATAGTTTGCTAATAAAGAGAATGCAGGTGTAAGGCACTTGAAATATAAAGCTACAACTTATGTGAAATTATATTTTGTATAATCATGCATCCATGTGACATAAGTTTTTAACATAAACATATTATTAACATTTTATTTGCCTCATTTGTGAAGAAACAGATAATATGCATTTTGTAAATAATAATCATGAAACAATATATTTTTCTGTAACATTACTATGAGGAAACAAATTAATAGGCTTCTTCACTATGTCATGACTTGTAAAACAATAAAGAACTCCAAATGATCTTATAACAGCCGAGTAAAAAAAGTAGGAGTTAAATTTTAAGGGGGGTTAGGGGGCAGGTATAATGGTTAAGCTGCATAGACACAAGGTAGAGAATTTGATACTCACCTTTGGAAGGAAAATTGGATAAGCTTAAAATGGCAGACAAGAGCAACTAGCCTAGTACTATCCTATGAACCCTATGAGCGTATAGTTGAATAATGAAACAGATAGCTAAGAAAACCTTTGGTGTTTAGTGCATTCATAAGTTTGTATGCTGAGACTGTTCAAGTAGGCTGCAGTTTAAAATATATGTTATGTGCCACATTGGTCCCATAGTGAAAAAATTAAGAGAAAGTGTGACATCTTGATTCAGAAACAGCTGCACAATGTTTTACATTGTTATATAAACCAAATGACAGTACAAACACAATTCAAGGACAGCTATACTGCATGCCATAGCTGTTTGCATTACATTTTAGTTAAGAATATACACTAACATAAGTGAAGTAACTGAAGTCCTATGAAAGAAGAACTCATTATCTCAATATCCATTGCATGAAAGGCAAAAGCAACATAAAATAAAATAAGTAAAAATGATATGGAGCAGTGTCACAGTATCAGCTACCTAATGCAAAGTTCATGAGATCTATGGCAACAGAAATATGTAAGAATGGGTAATTATTATCATAAAATTTAGAAAGTTTTTTAATGGCATTACCATCTCCTGTGCACCACCTTAGATCCCATGTTCCAGACAACATACTGCAGAGTTATTGGATCCTGCATTTTGTAGTTATGCTTCAATACAGCAGCTAAAGGGTGCATACCGTACAAACTCTCCCATACGTATTATATGCATGCAAGGTACATTGTGTTCCTTTGCTAGATATCTATAAAATATGTAACTGCTATGTATTTTGAACTTTTTGGACCTGAATAGTTTACAGTACTGCACTGTTTGCTCTGAAGCATGGTTCAGATTTTCCATCTAAGTACCTATTGTGTATACACTGGGGCACACTCAGTTGTATAGTTGGAACTCTTTTGAACAGACTGTCCATCCTCCTTGAAGTCAAGACTGAAAACAGTGGATGTTGTTAATGTTGTGTCACTGTGTAATATCATAAAAATAATGACCTTTGCTTGACCATGTAGTGCACCTTTGTACAGTAGGACACAGTTCTGCACTGATTTTCACCCCCCCCTCCAATAATGTTCCACTCAGGTATAACCAGAGGTGTCTCATGCTATAGGACTGCAGCCCCCCCATCTGTAGAAAGAAAAAAAAAAAAGAATAAAAATTAAAAAGCATTCTCCCACCTGTAGAAAGAAAAAAGAAAAACAAAATTGCGAGTCTCAGAACTTCACACATGCGTGCTTGGAGCTCCTGGTACTCAGAACTTCAGACTGCTGTGTTAGGCAGTCCAGATAGGGAAGAAAGGGATCTCCCACCTGTCAGCCCAGAAGTCTGTGCGGTGATGACCGCACAGACCGGAAGGACACCGGACCGTATCGCCTGCAGGCTGGAGTCTCCAGCCTACTCTCGTGATGTCTCGCAGGGAAACAGCTTGCATGGGCTGCTACAGAGGTTGATCTGTCTAGAGTGGGCTGCTACAGAAAAACCAGAACAGCGGGTTGCTATGGGAATGGATTTTGATCTGCTGCTAGCTATGGAGGACGAATGGAGTTGCTGCTATGGAGGTAGGGTGCTATGGACGGAAGGAGTGTTTGATGTGTGTGTGTTACAGGGACGGAGTTTGATCTGCTGCTAGCTATGGAGGCAGGGTGTGTGTGTGTGTGTGTGTGTGTGTGTGTGTGTGTGTGTGTGTGTGTGTGTATGTGTGTATGTGTGTATGTGAAATGCCCCAGTTCATACATACTGGTGGCTAGAGTGGACACATGGTGGTGGGTAGAGAATACTCAGGCTTGAACCCTGTACCTTGGGTGCAAGTAGTAAGGGCGTGAATGCCCTACCCACCACCATTTGTAAATAATCTGCAGATGTTTTTCATCATATTTATTCTGTTCCTCATAAATTCTGTGGTTTCTGTATGTTTGTTGCTCCTGGCAAAGTCAGTGGTGCACTGGCAGCATTGTTGCCTGCCAGCTACAAGCTCTCAGGTTTGATTCTTGGCTGGGGTGCTATCTGTGTGGAGTCTGCATGTCAGTGTTTCTCCCTGCTCTGCTGAAAATTGGCTTTTGTTCCAAGTCAGACTTTCCTGGTTAACAAATGTTAAATAAAAATAACAGGCATTTGAATTTCAGACTTCATATTCTTCAGAAAGTACATGACCTTTTATTTTAGCAATTCTCTAAGTTTGTAACATGGATATTTGAAATTTGTCCTTATTTTCTGGGACTGTATTCCCCCATTATTGGCTTCATCCAGGTTTCTTGTGCTAAGGTTGAGAGCTATGGTGAGAACTAAAGTCACTGAATATGTTCAGGGGCTGAATTCCCCCATTACTGGCTTTGTCCATATGTTTTTTGCTAAGAGGTTGAAAGGTATGGTGAGAACTGAATTCACTGAATATGTTTGGGGGCTGTATTCCTCCATTACTAGTTTGTTCAGGTGTTTTGTGCTAAGAGGTTGACAGCTATGGTGAGAACTGAATTCACTAAATGGTAGTCATTAAAGTTTCAGTCTTCTTCTCTTTCACAAAACAGCCGATTTGGCATAGTGGTATGTTGCTCTGACTGTTTTGCACAGTGTTCCCCTGGGTTCAAGACTTGGTAGTGAAATGTATGGAGGTAACACAGCATTTTATTGTAGCAACTTTCCAACATTATACAAGCAATGTTTAAAATGTGTCCCTGTGTTTTGGGCTTTTGTCCTCCCCAATACAATTTGGCTTTTTTCCAGATTTCTTGTGCTGCAAAGTTCAGAGATACAGCGGAGTCTCAAGTATATTTTACAAGGAGCTGAGAGCTGCAGGGGAACAAAAGTTTAGTACTGCTTATGGTGGGTCTACTTGCATTGTTAATAGCACAACAGGTAGTATACTTGCTTTTGATGCAGAAGGCTGTGGGTTCTACTCCCACAATAAGTAGATGCATTGCTGATACTGCACTGTGTTGTAAATGGGGTGGATGCTGCAGTCCTTTTTGGTGAAGATACTTAGTAGCTATGAACCTGTTATCAGTTTGCCATCTATTCCCTACTGCGATATTACTAGCTTATCATTTTTTTAATGCAACATGGGCAATTTATTCCTCAAGGGCAACAACCACTTTATTTGTAGATGAAACAATGACATATAAAGTTGTTTGCTAGCAGCAACTTCTTCATTAGTTACAGATTTCTTTAATGTGGAATTTAGATGACTTTTAATTCTTCAGAGATTGTGCATATTTACTGATACTGGTGGACTGTAGACGTTTGAGTAGACTTTTATGATGGAAATGTTATGAAATGGGCAGTTTTGTCATTATTGGTGCATGCATTTTGTTTCATTGTTTACTGGAAAAATGTTCAAAACAATAAATTTAAAATTCCCTCTAACAACTGTACTGTATTGTAGAAGGAATCTAATTTAATACAATCAGGAAGGTGTATCAAAGAGCATGTGTGTGTTTTGTGTTCAAGGGGCCTATGATTTGAAAACAGCACAAAGTTAATCTTTATCTGCCACTGGCAACATTTATTTTCTTTCAATGTGGGTTTCTATGCTGTTTCAATGAATGTGAGTTTCAAGGGCAGAGAAGTTGTAATGCTAAGTCTGTTTTCATTGTGAGACTGCATTGTTTTGTTTAGCAGATATCTAATAGGGTTTGTGGTGTAAAATGCAAAATAAAACTTTCAAATGAAATCCAAATCATCGCAGTAGTAAAGTAGTATGCACATTACAGTGTTTATGGTAAATGGGGTGAAATAACAAGGAATGGGACATTGGAATGGCTGCAGGGGGGAGGCTCCATTTGACCATGATTGTGTGAGGGGGGAGGGCAGCAAACTCAGACAGCCCCAGCTGAACTATACCTCTCAACTATCCAGATTTTTGCAGAATTAATAGATTTTTGCTTCTTATTTTTGGTTTGTTCCTCATAAAATTTGTGGTTTTCTGGCAAATCATTTAGGAATGAAGTCACTAAATAATGACAGACCATTGAGTTTCAGATGTTATAACCTTCAGAAAAATGCATGCTAAAGCAAGACTTGTTATTCTATCAACTGTCTTAAGTTTATTTAAGAGCAATTTTAAGTACTGTTTTTATGTTCCCCCAATATATTTATTTGGCCTTGTCCAGATTTCCTGCATTAAGAGGTTGAGAGGTACGTGCAAATAAATCGCTTTATAGAATTAGGAATATCCAAACCTCTCAACTGTCCCCAATTTTGGCTCAAAATGTTGCTCTCCCCCTAATAACCCCTCTGCAAAATGGCAATTTTGGAAGAAAACGTGGAGGGTTTACAATTATAAATAAATGTAATGATCAGAGTTATAGATTACTTTTATTTCAGAAATGTATGTAGATGGTCTTATTCTGTCAGCTGCTCAAGTTAACAGTACTAATATTAAAAAGGTGTCCCTTCTTTGACAGGTTCCCAGCTGTATTGTGAGGCAATTTTATATTTTTGCATCACATTTTTGGTCTGTTTTTCATAAATATTGTGGTTTTCTGCCAAATTAGTGGCAAATCATTACAAAGATTGAAGTTAGAAAGTAATGGCAGACATTTGAGTTTCAGATTTCATACCCTTCGGAAATTTCATACTAATGCAAGACTTACTATGATTCTATTATCTTTCTAAGTTTATAAGAGCAATATTTAGAAATTGTCCTTATTTTTGGGCCTGTGTCCCACTTCTATGTATGGCTTTGTCCAGATTTCTTGCTCTGAGGTAGAGAGGTATGAGTGTCAGAGCATTCACCATCAGCCAGAGACATTTCAAATTGTGACATACTTGTTGCGTCCCACTCCCCCATGTAGTGACTCTGGATGTGTCCAAGCAAGGCAAGGAGCAGTTATGCAGTGTAGGTGTGCAGAGTATTCCCCCATACAAGGGAGACACAAGTACGACAGTGGCTTTTCATCTGTTCTTGATTTTGCAGAATGTTCTGGCTTTCTGTCATATTTTTATACTGTTGATTTATGCTTCTTATTATTCAGAAAATGCATGCTGTCGCAGTTCCCTGTTGCTTTGTATTTAAGTATCAATGCTTTAATGACCATCAGGAAAGCTTGTCTGAGATTGTAAGATGCAAGTAACCTTTAATAAGCATACTGTTAAATAATTACCAACACTGAAAGCCTTTTGTTGTTGCCATGCAGAGAATATTTACATAACTAGATAAAGTACAAGCCTTAAGTATTGAAATGCATATGACAGTATTTGTAATAAAGGACAGGATTACTGTATTTTCAGAAGCTCCTTACATTTGTTGGAGATTTGCAGTCATCTTTGCAGGCTTTATCCGTAAACTAAACAAAATGCCAATCTATCATGTGTGATCCATAACCTGTGCAGTAATCCTTTAAGCAATTTATCTTGAGCTTGATTCTTGTTTGCTGTTCATTTTTTACTTTGATCATTGTTTCCCCATGAAACAAGTAGTTATCAGGCAGCAGGTCTTTTTTGGATAAGAAACATTTTTACAAGTGGGGTATTACAGAGATTTCTACTTTCAGCATGTTACTTGGTACTTTCATAAAGCTGAATATAAGTTATAATTAGAACTACAGTGCAAGGAGAAGCTTGTTTTTTATACTTGATTTTGACTAGTATTCCATTAATGTATTTAAAAAGTAATTTATTTTGTCATGCCTCACAACCTTTTTGTTTCCATCTAGATATTAAGTAAGCTGTTATGTAACCAATGCATTGAAATATTTTTTTTTCTACACTTCATTTTGTCTTCATTAGACTCTTGTAATGACAGTTTGGCAGTCAAGGCAGCATATTTAATTAAAGTTCCAGTTGCTGTGTTTTTGAGCATAGCTCCACCCCTTTCTAGTTGGCCACACCTCTTCCCATTGGCCCCACCCATTCAGCGGTCTCCTGTAGACCCCCTTTAATTTGAAGTCACCAGCCATCACTGGGTATAACTACAAATAACATGTACAGCATGCATTTTTGTACTCCTTCATGCCTTAAAAAGTGCGCACATACATGAGTATGCTACATGGTTGTGTAATGAATGACATATAGTGATGCTACACTGTGTACTCATCTGGCATTTCTCAAGCCTAACACGTAAGTATGACTTCCCACATTTTTGTGTATTACTCATCTCTGCTTTGAAATTAACAGCATATAATACTGATAGTATATGCACTGTTCACTCTTTTGTGATGCTTGGTGTTGGCTAAGAAGTGACTGATTCTTTCCATCTCTCTTTCTCTCTCTCTCTCTCTTTCTCTCCCTGGAATGTGTACTTATCAGCTTTACAGCGACGATAATATCCAGACTATGACTTCTCTTAATGAAATCACATAATTCCACACTGAATTTCTTAGCCAGTCAACTAATCTTAAAGAATCTGCTTGATACCAATTTACATGATGTTTTGTGTTGTGTCTGGAATGTTTATTTTCTCTTCCTAAACAGACATTTATATCAAAATAAATTAATTCAAAATATCTTTTCTTCATTCATGACAATAACATATAGAGATATAATCATGTATAACCACAGAGATCATTTAAGCATAGCTAAAATATTTTAAAAAGAATTGGCATTATTCTCTAGGCCTTCAGATAATCCAAAACAATGGCATACTGCTATTTAGACTGTCTGTTCCATTGAAATATATTGACTAGATGTGTTATTCTTGGTAATAACTCCTAGCAATGTTACTTCCATATTAGGTATCATAATGTTTTTGAAAATACATGTATGATTTACTGACTAGTTGCCTGACAGTTGATCAAGCAAAACTAGAAGATGTGTGTGAAGATTGGGGAAAGATGGGTGAAGGTTGCCAGACTAGTCAATAAAATTTGATACATAATTCGATAATTTGTATATATAAATGTAAAATACAGGCTTGTGTACTTAAATGAAAGAAAACACTGTAAAATATGAACTTCAAGATTGCTGTAACATTGCCATCTGCTGTAATGAAAACTAAGCCAAGCATTTCAAATGTTCTTTGAAGTTACACTTATCTAAATAGTGGTGCCGAAGTGGCTGGCTGAACACATTCTATCTATTGTCTTAACTTAAGGAATAACTGCTAGAGTGTACATGTGAAATGTCTTTTATTGTTGTAGTTTCCTGAGCAGGTGTTAGATTGCTAAATAATGCAGTTTGTTGGCCTAGGAACTCCAGACTAAGTGTCAAAATGATGTAATATGCATACTGGAAAAATCTAAGTGTCAAAATGATGGAATCTGGGAGGGCCATGGCAAAGATGTTTGTTAGTGAGTTTAAAAACTATTGTTCAGAGAGAGACTGTGAGCATTTTGAGCTTGATATCCCACTTATCAGCACTCTGCCTGTTGTGTTATGTAAGTAGTGTCTTAGAAATATGTTTTCTTGTAGTAATAGCAAGGAACAAAGAAGAAAGTTAGACAAGTGTTTTTCTGTTATACCAGAACTTTCCTACTGTATTGTTTTACGTTTCTGTGTGATCTCTGAACTCTTAGATATCACTGTGGTGTAGTAGAATTGTCTGTGTTTTAATTATTTATTATTAAACATTTTAAAACCTTTACCTGTGGCTGGTTTGGTAGTGATAAGTAAGCTCTAGAGTACATTGCATATTTATAGAGTTTATTGTAATAAGCCACTCTGATAAGACTTAGACTGGATAGTCACGTTACCAATTGGATAATAATATTGCACAGTAATAATTGGACACCCTTTTAAGGGCCTACGGGTAGCTGATAAGTATTAGCTGGTGGTGGCAGAAATTACTACCATATAGTCTGGGTAAAGGGGCACAGTTGGAGAATCTGTGTCAGCCATTCCCAGGAGTGTCTGTGAAGTTGTTCATAGGTTCATAGGTTCATACTAGGCTATCTGCCCTGGGGCAATTATAAGCCTAGCCCGATTCTGTATGGCTTACACCACCCCTTGATTTGAGTATACTGTGCCCTTTTTAAGGTTTAGTTTAATGTGCCTCTGTCTAATAGTGACATGGGAGTAATCCCTGGGACAAACCTATGATCCCCCATCCACCTATCGAGATTCTTCTTGAAGAGATTCAGTGAGATGCTCTGCCTCACTTGAACTGGAATTCTATTCCAGAGCATAGGGAGTCTCTGTGTTATGAACCTGTCCCTCCAGCAAGTTCTATTTATTTCTATGCTGAGGTTCAAGTCCCTCGAGCATGTGGCTCTAAGGGATTTAGATTTACTGAGGTGGAGCAGTTCATTAATTCTGGATTTGACATAGCTTTGTATGTCAGGCATAGATCGCCTCGAAGTAGGTGGTATGCAACTGAGTAGAGCTGGAGTTTTTTTAACCGAGCAACATATGGCATCTGTTTGAGACCCTTGATCCTCTTGGTGAGATACTTTTGGGGTCTTTCTAATTGCTGCAGGTGTCGGGTAAGGTACATCCCAAAAGGGGCATTGTATTCTATGATAGGCCTGATGAGGGATGAATAAAGGGGCATGATTACCTCTCTTGATCTAGATGTGAAACCCTTCATGATGAGGTGGGCTATGTAGAAGGTCTTTCTAACCACTTTGGCAATGTGGTTTTCAAAGGAGAGATTGCTATCAACTTGGGTCCCCAGGTCCCTAATAACTTTCTCTGTACTTAATGGGTTTCTGCCTATGTGGTAATTTGTGGGCACATTGTTTTTGCCAAATGGTATGACTATACATTTTTTGGCATTTAGCTTTAAACCATGGCACTGGCACCAGTTATCTGTCTCTGTGAGACCTTTTTGAAGGATGTTTGTGTCAACTGGAGAGTCGATTATGGCACCCAGTTTGCAGTCGTCTGCAAACTTGGTGAGCCATAGTCCTCCCACGTTTGCCTGTACCTCGGAAAAGTATATACCAAACAAGAGTGGTCCCAGGACAGAACCCTGTGGGACACCACTTGTGACCGGTTTCGAGTCTGACATGGCTCCAGCAACTCTCACTCTGTGGGTTCTGTCTTTGAGCCAGTTTGCGATCCATCTTGTGACATAGGGGTTTATATTTAAGCTGGATAGCTTATCTATGATGCCCGAGTGGGGTATTGTGTCAAATGCCTTTGCAAGGTCCAAATAGGCTGTGTGGACTACCTTCCCTTCATCTATGGCTTTGGTGACTGTTTCGAAGAAGTCAACCAGGTTCAAAAGGCAGGATATGCCCTTGACAAAGCCGAACTGGGTAGGATCTAGTGTCTGTAGGTCCCTAATGTCTTTGTTTATGAGCTCCATGATGATCCTCTCCATAGCCTTGCAGACTAAGCTAGTCAGGCTTATGGGGTGATAGTTTCCAGGGTCCATAGAGGCTCCACCTTTGTGGAGTGGGACCACTGCTGCTGAACGACATTCTGTGGGCACATATCCTGTAGTGAGGCTGAGATTGTATAGCTGTTTTATTTGAGGGATTAGTTCCTCTTGGAGTTCATGTAGGATGCAACCTGGGATGCCATCTGGTCCCATGGAAGCAGTGTTTTTTGCTTTGGGAGAGGGCAGCCTTCACCTGAGCATCAGAGATGTTTGGGAGGCAGCCCTCTGCCGGGGTGGATACTTGCTCTTTTGGGGGGGAGGGGGTGGAGAAGTTTGCACTGAACCTGTCTGCCAGGATATTGGCAATGTCTGTGGGTTCAGTGTATTTTTTGTCATTTAGAATCAACTCAGAACAAGTCTGGGAGATGCATCCCAGGTTCCTAACATAACTGAAAAAAGCCTTATGATTGTCTTTGGTGTCCTGTGCAATTTTTCTTTCGAAGCTGGCCTTGGAGGATTTTATGAGGGATCATAATTTTTTGCTAGTACTGATCAGAGATGCCTTCCCTATTAGGGATTTTGCTCTATCATGTAGAAGCTTCCTCCTTCTGTTGTACAGTTTATTTATGGCAGGGGTCCAACAGACTGGACGCCTGCCTTTGGATGATTGGGTCTTGGTTTTGTTTGGGATAGCATGATCCATGCATTCCTGGAGATGTCCGTAGAATGCGTTTATATAGGATTCTGCAGTTTGGGCCGTAGTTTCCACTGGCCCTTGGGCCTTGAAGGATTCCACTTTGGTTTTGAGAAGTGAGAAGTTCGCTTTTGAGAAGTTTTTCACTGTAGTTTTCTGGGCTGGGGGTGGGGTCGGGATGTGGACATCCAGTGAAATTAATTTATGGTCTGATCTTACCAATGAGGGATATACTTCTGGTGTGGAGCATAGAGTCCCCATGTTGGTAATGATCAGGTCTAGTATGTTGTCCCCTCTTGTGGGAGTGGTGACTAGTTGTTCCATAGCATTTGAGTTTGTAATTTCCAGGAACCTTTGGGCTAAGGTGCTGGGGCTTGAGTAGTGTTCCCAGTCAATGTTTGGGTAGTTGAAGTCACCCAATATAATGGTGTTCGGAGAGATCTTCATGTTCTCCAATGTTTTCAGGAAAGCCGAGTGGGATTCCTGACTTTGAGAAGGTGGTCTGTAGGATGCTATAAACTGAAAAGCAGTCTTGCCCACTGTTAGTTGCACATGGATGGTCTCCGATACTTCGTGCAATACCACTAACCTGGAGGTGTGGATATCCTTGATAAATATGGAAACTCCCCCTCCTTTTGTGGTTCGGTCCGGGTTTTGGGGCCGAAAAGCATGATATGAGGTATAGCCTGGTAGTGCTGGGGTGCTCTCTGGAGCCTTGAACCAGGTTTCTGTCACTGCACAGATATCGATGTTCTCCATACTGAGGAGAGCTTCGAGTGCGTGCATCTTGAGGATAAGACTTCTGGCGTTAAGCAGCATTACCCTTAGTTTCTTGTTCTTTGTGCTGTCTATGGGGATGGGTTTGACTTTTGAGCCTTGCCTAAAAAAGGCACTATGGGGGTGGCAAGAGCCTTTGCCAATATCCGAAAGCCCAGTGGTGACAGGTGCAAGCCGTCTCTAGCGAAGCAACGTGGCTTGTCGAGCATGTCATCCCAGGCTGACAGACACTGGATCCCCTTTGAATGACACCAAAATTTTAGCCAATTGTTAAAATCGATCATTTTGTCTTTGTACTGTGGCATCATTCTAGGTGAGGGTAAGATGCTGCTCAAGGTCAGGGTCATACCAGCCTGGGCTACATGATCAGAGAGCTCCTCTATGTCTCTTTTCATGTAGTCTGTGTGCACTTAAGGGAAGTTGTATAAATACTTATCTCAAAGTGTGTGTGGTGTGTCAGCTACCTGGGCAGGGAGACGAAGCACTGGTGGGACAGAGTGGGTACTGGAGGTTTGCTTGCCAGCTAGGCTGAGATCTGCACACTATAGTTGTGCCAGTGGGGAATCTTACTGGGGACCTGGGAAGCAAGGGAGCAACCAGCACCAGACTGACTGTGATCTCTGTGTGCAATTAAGGGAAATTGTACTTTACTGTGTGTATTTGTTATCCATTCCTCTTATATGAGACAGCCTCCCTGGTGTTAGTGGTGAGGATTGAGGCTCCTTGATTGCTGGGTCAGGGCACAGTCATCACAATGTGTTTAAATAAACAGAAAGTTGAAGACTACCTCCTCTGCTCCTTTGTAATGCAGCTAATGTGTTTGTTTCATCCATAAACTTTTTGAAGCACATCATACAGAACTGGCAAAGAAAAAAATGTGTCTACACTTTAAATGTCAGCCATAACCTAGACTGAGTAGTGAATCAGAATGTATACCATATATACCACAGTGTACCATATAGTGTACACTGTATGCCTGTTTAATGTCAACTGAAGTGAGATAATGCAATACAAGTTGTTTCTGAAGGCTCTTTATTAACTGAGCTCATTGCTGTGGACCTCATAACCTATGTATAGCATCTCCCAGCATCAGGATTTTGCTTTTTAATGTTTTAGAGTAGAGTGGATTATATTGTTTATAGGGTATGTATTGTCTGGATGTGAAACAGTTCCAAGATTTACATCATTATTGTTTCATGATCATTTCAATACTTCCATTGTTTTTAGAAGTTAATAGTTGTCTTAAATAAATGCATATACATTATTTCTTGCTTTAAAACTCTCTTAACTTTGTGGGGGGTCAGCCTTTAATTCTTCAAACACGCCTTGTTTATTTTCTAGACTTCTCTGCCATTAGGTATAACAATGGAAAATGGCTGTCTGTAGAGGCATAAGACATGGTTAAGGAAAGGAGAGGAAATGTCAAGAGAGGTAGGGAAAATATGTAAAGCTGAATGCAGAGTTTCAGACTACAGAAAGAAATAATGAATAAAGGAGCAGAGAAAAGAACTGGAAGAAGATAAGTTAAGAAAGACAAGACTTTCCTACTAGAAGTTTAGTGATAATGAAACATTCAGCTTAAAATGTGCATGATAAAAATTAAAGCTAAGGATATAGCAGAACCAAAATTTACCAAAGAGTGGCAGCAAGAATATGCAAAAGAACTATTTAAGAATATTCCTTGCATCACTGATACAATGACTGTATTCTCTGAACTAGAACCTTACATAATGGAGAGTAAAGTGAAATGGACTTTAGAAATTCTTGCTGGAAGTAACTCAATTTCAACTGCATAATTTAAAATCCTGAAAAAAAAGATGTTGTTACATTGTAGCTTGGAATTTGCCAATAAACTTTGAAAACTCATCAGTGGCTATTGAACTAGAAACAGCCAGCTGCCAGCTTATATTCCAGTTCCAGAAAACTGCAGTGCTAAGTTGACCTAATCAACCATCAACTTCTACTTTTCTCTCTTCAGAACATTGGCATTGGTAACTAGTTCAATGATTTCCTGTCAGAGCGATTCTTCAGTATTAAATTAGGCTCTTCTTTCTCTAAGAGCACACCACTTTCAATTGGAGCACCCCAAGGTTCTATCCTAGTTCCTCTTCTTTTCTTTTATTTCTTTCATAAGCTACCTTATATCCTTTCTACTCAACAATTCTTATTCTATGTTGATGGCACAGTCATTTTTGGGACCAGCCAGAGCCACTCTATAATCAAAATACAACTGCAAAAGACCTCTGCTCCACCAATCCAGGAATCCTTAACCACAAACTAATACTTTACTCTACAAAGCAAAAAGCATGCTGTATGACACCATTCACAAAACTTAAAAATCACCAAAGTGTCTCAATATCGCTACTTTTTGTGTCACAAGAAAATAAATAGTCACCTGCTTCAAATACCTCATATTGTACCTAGACCAGGCACTAACATTTGATATCCATAATAAGAAATCAAGGGCAAAAGTTATTTTCTTCTGGGCTAGGAAAATCTCATCCTACCTATCCAATGCAGCTAAAGCAGCTATAATCAATGGAGTTCTTCTGGCATAACTCAGATATGGAGTACCTATAATAACCACAGCCTCCAAGAGAAATTCCTCCATAATGCAGACTATTGAAAACAAAAGATGTCACTTCATCACTAATACATCCTCTGTTTTGTCCCACTATCTCCTCCAAGAACAGAAAAATGGCTTTCAGTGCATCACAGAGTAAACCTGCTGCTAGGCTTTCTCTTATCCTCAAGTTTCTCCAGCCTAACTCACCCTTATTAGCAACTGACAAACTTTATACCAAATACACCTACACTAGAACCTTGGTTGCTTCTCCCAAACAGCCCCGACATATCACCCCCAAAAACTAGACTACACTGAACCCACAACTCATTCTCCATCCTTGTTTCCTATATTCCCCCCACATACATACTCACATTTAATGGATCTTGGTTTTCCAACTGAACATAAAAATTCTTCAAAACAAAATCAAACTGGACTTAGGTTCATAGGTGTTTACTAGGTTAATGACCACAAGAGTCTTTTTAATCCTAGGCATGCATCCCAAATCTCTGACAAGTTCTGGTACCCTTGATAAGTGTAAACAGGGGTTTGGGACATGAAAGATTTACAAGCAGGGAACTGGAAGATGAACCATTTACAGGCTGTCTGTGTCCATTAGTGACATACGTGCCAAACCAGGGATGAATTTCCTGTTCTCCATGCAATTGTCCAAGTTGCACATTAATTAGGTAAGGGAGGAGCTCTGCTTCACATGGATGGGGAGCTTGTTCTAGAGAAGTGGTAGTCTGCAGGATGCATACTTGTCTCTCCAGCAGATACTATTTATATCACAGGCAAGGTATAAATCTTTAGAATGGGTAATTCTGGTGCTGTTTGTTTTGTGGATATGCAGGAGTCCTATCAGAGTGGGGTCTGACAATGCCTTGTATGCCAGGCATAGATATCCCCTCAATAGCCTGTAGGAGACATAATACAGGGATAGGGCCTTGAGTCGGTTGGCATAGGGCATTTTATTTATGCCCTGTATTCTTTTAGTGAGAAAACTCTGTGGACATTCCATGTGTTGGATATATCTCGTTAGATACATACAAAGGGGATATTATACTCAATGATAGGACTGATAAATGCCGAATACAGTGTAAAAATGACTTCCATGGACTTACATGCAATATCTTTGTCTGTAAGTCACAAAACAGAATGATTTCATCATTACTGTAGACACATGATCATTAAAGACTAGATTATTATCTATTTGTGTCCTCAAGCTCCTGAATACTCGGTCAGTTCTTAAAGGTGTTTTGTAAATATGATATTTACCTGGAGTGGATGACTTTGCAAAGGATATTATTATGCATTTCTTGGCATTTAGTTTTAGTCCATGGCTCTAACACTAGTTGTTTGTTTTTGTCAGCCCTTCCTGAAGAACATTTGTGTTGGTGGGGTATTCAATGACAGCTCCTAATTTGCAATCCTCCATAAATTTAATCAACCATAGGCCATTGACATTGGCCTTATCATTAGAGAATTAAATCCAAAAAGGAGCTGTCCTAGGATTGATCACTGAGGGACTACACTTGAGAATGACCTCTTTGTAGAGGTGGACTCCCCAAATCTAACTTTCAAGGTCCTATTTGTGAGCCAGATGGCTATCCACCAGCTGACTTAAGGATTTATACCTAACCTCTTATTCTTGTCAACAATGCCCAAGTAATGTATTGTGTCAAATGCCTTGGCAAGGTCAAGGTAGGCAGTATGAACCATTTTGTACTCATCGTTTGCTTTGGTGACCTTCTCAAAAAAGTCTACTATATTGAGTAGGCATGACCTGCCCTTGGTGAAACCAAATTGTGTTGGGTCCAGTATCTGGAGGTTTCTTATTCCATTAGTGGTCATTTCCATGGTAATTCTTTCCATGGCTTTGCATATGTAGCTAGAGATACTTATAGGTCTCTAGTTACCAGTTAAAAAGCAATTCCAGAGGACCTAAGAGTTCATGTTTCATGCTATTTAGAAGGATCCTGGGATATTGTCTGGGCCCATTGATACAGTATTCTTGGATTTAGAGACAGACCATTAATGACCTGTTCCCTAGTGATAGCAGGAGTAGTTATACTTGATAGTATTTCCTAATGAAAGGTTGAGGGGGACAGAAGAGTAAAGTTGGAGATGAATTTGATGGCCAGTAGGTTTGCTATATCTTCTGGCTCTGTATAGTTGGCTCCATTTTCAAGAAGTCTGCACACAATTGTGTATTGCCTTTGAGGCTGTGAACATAGCTAAAAATGCCTTGTGGTTGTCCGTGGTCTGTGAGGCCAAATTTACTTCAAATTTGGGTTTGGTAGACTTTGTTTACACTGTGTATTTCTGTCAACAGTCCCTTTGTTCCAAAAATGTAGCTTAGGAAAATTTATGGATAATTTAACAATTGCAAGATTTGCAACTTCACTCTGTGGTCAGAACATCTTATAAGATATTTTGGACAAATTGTATGACTGACAAATATTAACTGCAGAAAATGTAAAATATTGTTCTTAGTAAAGGAAAAGTCTGCATACCCATACAGACTTGAGTTTTCATGGCATAGAGTAATGTGTTGAATTTGATGATTTAGGAATAAAGATTAATGATAAAGAATTTTTTGAAGAACGTGTTAATAATGTAATTAGAGAATGTTATTTGCTATTAAGAATAATAAAGAATAATTGCATCTAGAGTCTACAAAGTAATGAGAGCACTGTACAAAACCATAATAAGACCCATCATAGGATATAAAGCTGAATTGTATGTATTCGTGTGCCAAAATTGAAATGCTGGAAGTAATTCAAAAATGATTTACAAGGCGTATAGATAGGGTAGCTAAGCAGAGAATGAGGCATCTTGATTTATTTATTTGTTTGCTATAGAATTATAAGAATAGTTTTAATCTGTATCTTCAAATATTTTAGGAAGCAAGAGAAGGAAACAAGCTTGCGAGGAATAATTACTGGATGCATCAACAATACAAGGAATAATTTATTAGTTGATTTGAAAAAACAGAAATCTAAGCTAGGGATAGAGTATTTCCATTAAAGAGTAGATAGGACATGGAATGTTTTACATAGAAATTTGTGGTGTGGTGAAAATCTAGGACTTTTTAAAAGATAGTTAAATCAATGGATTAGGCCCAGAGTATAATCTACCCATTCTACCTGTAGTATGGCTAGTAGGGAACACTTATGAGATCATATAGCCAACTTTAACATTGTAACACTGCCAAAATATGGTCTCATCTACTAGTCTTTCTACCACTTACTGGTGATAACACTGAACTTTTTATGCTTGACTTTTACAACATTCCTCAGATACTTTCCTTTATTTTTAGACCTGATATACTGAGGTAAATAAATAGTGGCATGTATGGTGTGAGGCAGAACAGCCCCACCAACTGGATCATTATGCTGGAAGTGTAAATTCTAAATTTAAAGTTAAACAATATAAAATCCAAAACATATTGCTGAAGGAGTCCACTGGTGACTCCTGACAACTTCTTGTAGTGTCCATAAACTTTAATTCAGTAGTATTTATAACTTAGCCATAGCTTATGCCATTCAATAATAGATGGATTAATCACTACTTTAATCATTGAATGTATTATGGTATTGTGTGGAATACTATCAAAATTTTAGAAAGAGCTAGATATACCATTCTAGTAATAATACCTTTATCAAAGCTTTACTAAACAACCCATAAAACTTTGCGAAATTGGTGAGCATTGACCTATTTTATGGTTAATCCATGTTGGAATAGATCAGGAGATAACAATAATTCTACAATAAGTATCTAATACAGTCAGCAAGCTCCTCTCCAAACACTCACCCAAAAGGGAAGTCAGACTAACTGAAGGCTAATTATTGTCATAAGATCCATCACTTATGTATGGGGACAACACTAGCCAGTCTTCAAGTGCCAGTCACTACAGCATTACATAACAGAGTATAAAATAATGTTAATGGACTTGTTAAATATACTGGAAGGCTAGAAAAGAAGCATCCTGGAATTACATCAAGACCAATGCCACTATTAATCTTGACCTTGTGTAAAGCAGAAATAATCAGATCATTAGTAACTGATGGGCATGTAACATTTGTTTTAATCAGGAATTTGTCCTCCTCTATACCAATACTGTCACATAGAAGAATCCTTTCATCCAAGATTGGGGCAAGTCTATTACTAATGTTCTTAACACTGATGACATAATTATAACACTTTTGATATCTACAGTCTTAGTTAATGATAAATCATATGCAGATTTTGATTTCATAATAAGTATTTTAGTTGTTTACAAATTCAATTACAATCATTCTTTAAAGAGCTACAGTCATATTTCTTGAAGAGTTTGTACTTCTTTATCTTTTTCCTCAGTCATTTTCCAAATTTGGAGTATCTATGTCTTTTAACAATGCAGCATCTCAAAGCCATTTACACACATGTTGTAAGTACCAGTCCAGAGGTATTAACATAAAAATCAGTAGTGAATTCAAATATATAATGATCCAAGTTTCCAAACAAAACCAAACATTAGATGTGATAAATTTTATGACAAATATTACAGAGCAGTGAATGCAAAGTGCTAAATTTTCTCAAGGAAAAATAAAACATTGAATCCAGACCCTGTAAGGTCATTTAATTGTACAGTTTACAATCTACAGTGCTACAAATCGCAGCTGATCAAGTAATATTTTGGTAGCTAAAATCACCTAGAAGTATCAAATTTTCCATATGCCAACTGTCAACAATATAATTAGTAATGTATGTTGCTCAATATTCAGTTTAGCATTACCATAACTAGAGAAAAAAATGAAACATAACTTTCTAAAGAAGCCTGAAAGTGTAATAGCAAAAAATGCCATTGGATGATTAGCTCGTAATACTTTTGATTTAAGAGATTTATGCACAACACCTCCCCCTTCAAGAAGTCTCATTTCTCAAGTATTCAAGCTTATTTAATCTTGGGATAAAAATATCACCACAATGCCACACTTTTGTAATAACCATAATAGAAAACTGTGACTAATTAACTAGGTCAAACAGCTCATTAATTATATTACAAAGGCTGCATGTTTTAGCATAATAATTTTTTTTGTAATCTGCTCAGTTCTTCAGCCTGTCCAGATGTTCATATAAGATTAGACTGTAGTCTAGAAAAAGTTTTACCATCTTGGAATTTTTTTCTTTAACTGTTTATCTACAAGAAAAGTAAAGTAAATGTTCTCCCTGTCAAGTAACTCAGCATTGCCCAGAAAATTCAATTCATGATCTAATCTAAACAATATCCTTATTCTGACAAAACTCCCTTAACTATTTGTTGAAAAGTAATGCTGTGTCGAAAATGTTGAAAAATCACTTAATCTAGGAGAAGATGACATTTCACAACAGCAATGATCTATACTTGAAAAGTATTGCAAAAAGGAAAACATATTCTCAATTGCTAATATAAATTATACAAAGAAGTTGAGTATAAATTATTTGTAACAACATGGAAAACAATTGATCTGACTGACCACTTATTCTTCAGTGTTTCCTTAATGAGGCATACATTGCATACACCTAGGATCCACTAGCACTAAACATAGTTTCTTTTTCCCTACTTAAGTTGGAAAAATGTCAAATTGTTTGTCTCAACAAGGAATCAGGCACATACCTTGAGCGAACCATTCTTGTGATCTAGTTATGGTTTTGGGTGTAAGTGTCCTCAATTATATCAAACTCAGCATGTAATATTATACAATTACTGCTAGTAGCTGTTTTCATTAATATATGTCTTTTACAAAAACATCTGGATTGCTTCTTGACTGCCTGTTTTTATTAGCATTCCTGATCACCTCA
This sequence comes from Protopterus annectens, assembly GCF_019279795.1. Classification (NCBI taxonomy): domain Eukaryota; kingdom Metazoa; phylum Chordata; order Ceratodontiformes; family Protopteridae; genus Protopterus; species Protopterus annectens. The sequence goes on from NC_056732.1 coordinate 1,176,278,584, forward strand.
GCATACGTGCGCACAGGTTCTGACTAGAAAAAATAATAGATTGAAGACTATTTGTGCAATTACGAAAGCAATATTGGAATGGAAACATCTGTAAATGGACTCTAAGTCTGCTCTGCCTCATTGTACATCTGAATACTTTGCCTACAAAATGTGCAACAATAGTCCACAGTCTGAGGTGATCGTGACATCAGAAATTTACAATGAATTTCAATATATTTACTAATAGTGAGTACATTCTTGTCTGGGGGTTCAGCCATGTTCAATGTATCCTAGAACTTGCAACTTGTGATGTTAACTCTTCTAAAACAGTGCATTTATTATAACTGGCAATTTCAGTTTTAGCAAACGTCACCACAAAGGACAAACATACTACATTTACAGCACTGGAAAGTAGCACTGTCTCCAGTTAGAGAATGGACAAAAAAGGAAGTGCTTAGGAAATGTAATAAACAAAAAAATATATAAATTATGCACCATTTAAAAGCAAGCATTCACCTACTCCTACTATGCCTGGCATATAGAAAGAGAAACTAGCGCAATGTTTATTTTATTTGTTTTAACTATTAGAGTCTTGATTATGTATCTGACTCACTCTGTACTTTGGTTTCAGCAGGGAGAAGCTTAAGGACCCTGATCAGAGCAGCTCAACAGTCAGATACACCCCAGAAAAATTAATTCTCACAAAATATTCTACTCTCCTTTCACAGGTGGTGAAATTGCTCTGGTAATGTACATAAAGACAAGAATCTTTGTACTTTATAGTTTAAGAAAAATGAAAAATGTTTTCCTGCAGGTGAGCATCACTAATTTACTGTGTACAGTATAGAACACAAAACAACTTGAAAGCCAGTTTTACAAATTTCAATACTACTGGAACAAAATAAGATATGCTTCCCTACAGTATATCTTGCGAACAATTCTTCAAGTACTGACGGCATAACATTTCACAGTTCAGGTTACTGTTTTCCTGCATACTCTAATACCGTTTTTATAAATACAATCCAGCATATACAGAAACCACTCATTTTTGTCCCCTAAGCTTCAGAATTTCTCATACAGTCAATTCACTTTCCAAACCAAGGAGTACAGCTTCTCAAGCACAGGATAATAGTTCCTATGACACAGCTTGCAAAAATATCTTCTAGCTATTCCATGAAAACTGTTTCTCACAAATTCCCACTGGCATCTTTCTTGATCTAGAATACAAGGAGACAGGAAACAACACCCCCAACCCCTGATTTCTCTCTCTCTCTCTCTCTCTCTTTAAGACCTCAGCTTTCAGGGCACATCCTGCGATTAGCATTAGTATACAATCTGTCTGTCTGTAGCAAACCCCTGATTGCTTCTCTCTAGAACTCTTAGATTCCTCTTCCATCTCCTCTAAGATGAAGATCTCTCTTTGGCAGTTGTCTTACCTTTGCTCTCTGTGCTTGCAGGTCTGTCTTTCAAAGAGAGAGAATTATTCCTTCCACCTCAACTGCAGAATACTAGAATAACTCTTTCTTCAAGTTCCAATGCCCCTGCTAGTGTTTCTTAAATCTCCACACTAAGCCCCCCCCCCCCACCAACACTCAAGCTTAAATGTTACACAGCAATCTTTAAAATATTATGACTAGGCTGCAGCTAAACTGTTTGAAGAAGCTTTGACAAGATGGAGGCATAAAGACTTTGATTTTTTTCAATGAATCAACACAGGAGAAAAATAATGTTGATGTATATATAATTTCTATATCATGTTTAATTAGAAAAAAATGTCTGTGTGACTATAGTACCATTAACTGGTTTCTTTAAATAACTTTATAGCTTATTCTTTAAGTTATCTCTCTTACCTAGTGAAAAATAATAAAATAAAACTGTGTGAAATCATGTGTTCTGCATTCTGTTCTTTTTTCTGATATTATTGACAATTGGACACTTTATAGTTATGACTCCATTTATGAAATCAAACTCATCTGCGGACTTGCTGAAAAGTTTTATCATAAAAGAATATAGCTCATAAGTGCACCAGTCACTAGTGTGTGACATGCAATCCTGACACTCACATCCAGTAGTTAATTCCCTTTGAATGAACGCATGCTTCATAAAGCATCTTTGAAATCCAAAATGCTAACATTTTTCCTGTAATGTATTTTTACCAATTAATAAAGACAATTGGAAGCTGTCCTCATCCTACACAGTAGATTCTGTTTAATCGGGCTGCTGTCTTAAGACACATTTTAAAAATATTTTAAGTATATGAAAACTTTCATTAGTCTTTGTTTGCTATTGTTCATGAAGTCAAAACATTTTTTTTACACTGCAGTTATTTCATTTCTGGCAAAAAATTAATGGACAAGGTCTGTCTCATAACATTATTATAATATATAATGGGTTGTAAACTGTAGTGAATGTGTGCATCATGAAATGTTTTAGAGATCCAAAATCCCAAGGCGTTTTCTATAACACTGTACTGGTACTGAATAATAAAAACTATTTAAAAACGTTCTCAGCCTGTACTGGGGATAGTGTTTGATCAGGCTCCTGGTTGTAGTACATTTTATTTTAATATTTGTAAGTATGATGTAACTTTCCTTTATCATGGATGGCTGTTTTGACTTTGAATTAAAAAAAAAAAAACTTTAATAACGCAGTTGTCTTATTTAGGGGAAATAATGAAAGGACATCTTTCTCGTGACTTTATTAAAGTTATAGAAGTTACATACACTGGTTATCCTGTAGCTGTAGGTACAAACATCTTTACCATTGTCATTACCATTAGCATTGCTAAAAAGGTACAGTTTTTCATAGACCTAACTAAAGCTTTTGACTCAGTTTGACTCATACCTATTTAATTCTCTTATAAGCCCCTAAGTTGCCATTTGGTTTAAAGACTTCCTATCTGGAAGATACTTCAGATTACAAATTGGTACCTCTTCTCCTTACTAGGCCACTATTGCCATGGGAGTCCCACAAGGATCCATTATCTGCCCCATTCTATTCTCCCTCACTTATGACATTTACCCTCTCCCAACAATATAATATGCAGGTAACATGGATATCTGCAGATATGGCCCCTCTCTGTCTACCATAAAAACATCTGAAACAATACCTCACATCTCTCAACAATTGGATAGATTCCTGTAACCTAACTCTTAATGCCAAAAAGACCAATGGTGTAATTTTGTTACAGCACAAAAAGACCTCCAAATATTCCACTACCTGGTTCATATTCTATAATTAAAAAAAATATTGAAACAGTTCTGTGCTTTAGATAGCCTGACATTTGCCTGGATACCGCACTTAACTTCCAGCTGACACAATCTAAAGTTAATAAACTTCTCTTGTGGGTCAGAAAAAATATTTCACTAACTTAGTCCTGTAGTTAAGCAACTGATAAAGCAAACCTAACTCCCTACATGAAATATGGCCTCAGTCACACTTAAGCTACAGTTCAATAAATAAATAAATAAAATAAATGCAGATTTATATTTCCCTCATCTCTAGAAAGGGAAAACCACTGCCTAGCTAACAAAAGCAAAATGAGTATCATTACCCAAAAGAACTACCCCCCTGCTAGGTACTCTTATTTATTATTATGGAAGAGCAATTACTATTTTTTTCACAGAAAAAAAAAATCTAAACAGATTCTTGCTCCCATATAAACTTAGATCTGTGAGACCACACTCATTTGCTAATATAAAATGCAGTGAGCTTTCATTTTCCCTACTCCCACCTATATCTCAGCTGTAATCTTAGCCACTATTATTCAAGGGTAATAGCTGCTAGCTCAGCTATTAAAATACTTGCTAGTCTTTATGGCACCAATGATATAAGGGTGGCTCCTTTTAACTAAATATTTAATTTCATTTTGAACTATAACTGTTTACTACTATTGTTAAACAAAACCTAAGTATACTTCTTGTAACTTGTAATTAATTGTTTTTAAGTGTTGTTTTTATTATGGAGCTTTTCTCACCAAGCCTCCGCTGAAAAAGGACCTGTGTCCAGTCAGATTTTCCAGTCAACAAATGTAAATAAATATATAAATAATAATAATGTTTAATAAGCCAGCTTCAGTGAAGAATTACACACTAACATTGTTAGATATATTTAAATAAAAGGACTGCCTGAACTCTACTCTACAAGATTATAAATGTATTCACTGGGTGTTAAACAAATTCAGCTTTTGTTGCAGTATACCCATTTCTTCTTTCATTGCTTTTCATTCCTGTCTGTGCAGCCTGTTCATCCCTACATACATTGCAATTACATATCTTGCCTTTACCTTAAATACTGCCATTCCATCCACTGTAAGTTATTTTCAACAAGACTGCAGGATTACTGTGTTTGATTGCCAAAGTCTTTTACTGCTGTAAATATCAAATTGTGATGACTAAATACTTGCATAATTTTGTTCATTGTGCATACTTTTGCTGTCAATCCCAGAATGAGCCTGAAAATGCTCCACTGGGATCAGTGCACTTCTCAATTGAGTGAATGAATGAATGAATGAATGAATGAATGAATGAATGAATGAATGAATGATAAATTCCATCTTAAGTGAGGTAGAAGGCAAAGAAAGCTGCTTGACTAAAACAACAGCACACAAAACAAGAAGCTTTTTAACTGTCAAAGACACTGAAAAGTCAATGACAATCACTTAATGCCATGCATCCTTCTGCATGTAGGTTCATAGGTTCATAGGTTAGTACCAGGCTAGTCATTTTCCCCTTTTTGTGCTTGAACTAATCCATCCCATTTGGATAAACATTTATCTTGCCCATCCCATGGTCGATAATTATATATTACCCCTAATGAGAATAACTGGGATCATACTGTAAATAATTTTAGGGGACCGATACATGGAATAAAGCATTTAGGAATTGCCTCTGCCCATTAACACAGAGGACAGTCCTGCAGTATATTGTCTATTTCTCAACCATAGGTCCAAGTTGTGCTTGAATATGGACAGGGATGAACTTTGTTTATGGGGATGGGGAGTTTGCTACAGAGCAGCAGTATCCACTATGAGATATACCTGCCTCTCCAAACCATTCTGTTGCTGTTCCAGAACATCAGTGATAACTGCAATGAAAAACATAATACTGCAGCACTGCAGATCTCCAGTTGGCCAGGGATAGCCAGCCACAAGGTCAGTGAGCAGTGCTGCTCTTCACTGGGTCAGAGTGCAGATGGAAGGGAGCCGACTCTCTCTCCAGCAGTACATTGCACATTTGTTGGGAAACAGGTACTAAATCATTTATAGATGATCTGATTCTTTGTCAGAGTTTTGTACATAGCAGAGCAGCAAAAGTCTGCAATCTATTTAAAGCCAGCCTCCAAGCCAAGCTGTTGTCACAGGTGGAGGTATGGGGTCCATGCCATCTGGGGAGTGAGGACCCATCTTCAGGCCACCCACTTCACTGCTTCTACCTTGCCACTACCCACCTTTTCAGATTGCTGTCAACACTTTACCTGATGGTGACAGGAGATTGCGGGCAGGGGTGCAATACTGGTAGACTGGATGGGCATTCCTCTCCTTATGATTTTCTACATGGGCTAAAATCACCCTGGTTACTCCCTGTCACCTCTCTGGTATCTCTGTCCAAATGGCCCAAATCTGTGTAGGTGGGTATAGAGGCTGAGGATCATGGACCTGGGCTTAAGGGTCACTCCTAGCAATGCACAGGCAACCAGTGACTGTGGACAAAAAACTCAATCATGGGCACTGGGAGAGCTGGTCAGTGCTCTGGGAGCCAGGGAGGGGCCAGGTTTGTCAAGCCTGGCCTCTGAACATCTTGGACCTGGGGCTGGGTGTGGGGCATGGCTGGATTGGAGATCAAGCTCTTTGAACTGGCCCTCCCAGTCCCCAAGCAACAAGAAGATAAGTCCAGACTGTCTCAGAACCAGGGTCTGTTCTTAGGTTCATAGGTTCATAGGTTGGTACTAGGCTATCGGCCCTAGGGCCTATGTAAGCTTAGCCATAACAATTCCCTGGATATTTCTTTCCACGATATTTACTTCCCTGCACCCCTGTCTAGCAGGGCGACTGACATGATCCCCAGGGTGAATTTCCTATCTCCCATCCAATCATCAAGGTTCCTTTTGAAGTGGGCCAATGAGGCTCTCTGCTTGACATGTATGGGCAGTCTATTCCAGAGTATGGGGAGTCTCTGGGTCAGGAACCTATCCCTCCAGCATGTTTTGTTCATTGTGATGACAAGGTTTAGATCCCTGGAGCATGTGGCTCTGAGGGATTGGGATTTCTTTAAGTGGAGCATGTCCAACAGCTCAGGGTTTGACATGGCCTTGTATGTTAAGCAGAGATTGCCTCTGAGTAGACAATATGCCACAGAGTATAGCTGAAGTTTTTTTAGAATGTCAGCATATGGCATCTGCTTTAGGCCTGTGATTCTTTTAGTGAGGTATTTCTGTGGTCTTTCCAGCTGTTGCAGATGTCTTGTGAGGTACATACCAAGTGGGGCATTATACTCTATAATGGGTATAATGAGGGATGAGTACAGTGGGACAATGACCTCCTTTTTTCTGGATAAAAAGCCCTTAGTGATGAGGTGTGCCACATAGAAGGATTTTCTGACTGTTGTGGCGATGTGGTTATCGAAAATGAGACCACTGTCCACCTGTGTCCCTAAGTCTCTCATCACACTTTCGATGTTTAGTGTCCTGCCACCTATGTGGTAATTCATGGGTACATGTTTTTTTTCCAAAGTGGATAACTATACATTTCTTGGCATTAAGCTTGAGCCCATGGCTCTAGCACCAGGCATTTGTTTCTGTAAGGCCCTTTTGTAGAATATCCACATCATCTGGGGATTCAATAATGGCTCCCAGTTTGTAGTCATCTGCTAACTTTGTTAGCCAGAGTCCCTTAGTGTTGGCCTGTACTTCAGATAAGTAGATGCCAAACAAGAGTGGTCCCAGGACTGAACCCTGAGGTATTCCACTTGTCACTTGTCTGCAGCTGGATTTGGAGTTGGCTACTTTTACAGTCTGGGTTTTGTCAGTAAGCCAGTTGGCAACCCATCGAGTGACGTAGGGATTTATGCCCAGCTTAGTAAGTTTATCTATGATTCCAGAGTGGGGGATGGTGTCGAAGGCCTTGGCTAGGTCCAGATAGGCTGTGTGGACCACCTTACCCTCGTCCATAGCTCTGGAGACTGACTTGAAGAAGTCAATCAGATTCAGGAGACAAGATCGGCCCTTCACAAACCCAAACTGGGTGGGGTCCAGTGTTTGAAGGTTGCCAAGGTCTTTGTTTATAAGTTCCATGATAATGCATTTCATGCCCTTGCAGATCGGGCTTGTCAGACTGATGGGATAGTAGTTCCTGGGATCCAAGGTGGATCCTCCCTTGTGGAGCAGGATAACTGTAGCTGTGCACAACTCAGTGGGCACAAAGCCTGAGGTGAGGCTATGATTAAACATGATACTTAGGTGAGGTGCCTGTTAATTTTGTAGTTCATGTAGTACACAGCCTGGGATGTCATCTGGTCCCATGGATGCTGTATTCTTAGCTTTGGAGAGTGTGGTTTCTACCTGTGTGGCCATGATTATCGGAATTTGGCAATCTTTTGCTATTGAGATGGGCCCTTTAGGGGGTGAGAGGGGGTGAAGTTGGCACTAAATCGATCTGCCATGATATTGGCAATATCCTTGGATCAGTATATTTAATGCCATTCTGTTGTAGCTCAGAGCAGATCTGAGCATTGCCATTTAGATTCTTGACATAACTATAGAATGCCTTGTGGTTGTCTTTGGAATCTTGGGCAATTTTATTTTCGTAACTAGCTTATGAGGATTTTATGAGGGCTCTCAGCTTCTTACTGAGGCTGGTAAGGGAGTTTTTTGCATCCTGGGATTTCTCTCTTTTCTGTAACAGTTTCTTCCTTTTGTTGTATAGTTTGTTTATAGCAGGGGACCACCAGATTGGCTTCCTTTTTTTGGAGAAGAGCATCTTGGTTCTATTTGGGATGGCACAATTCATGCACGAGTGGATGTGGTCTTACAGTGCCTTAGTGTAGGATTTTGCAGTTGAACTACCAGATCCCGTCTGTGTGGGTGTTGTGAAGTTTGTCACTTCTGACTTCAGTAGCATGAAGTTGGCTTTGGAGAAGTTTTTTAAGGAGGTTTCCTTACTGGGGGGTGGGGGTGGGATGTGGATGCCAAAGGTGATTTGCTTATGGTCAGACCTGACCAATGAGGGGGTGACCACTGGTGTGGAGCATCTATCTCCCATGTTGGTAATGAGCAGGTCTAGGATATTGGAGCCCCTGGTGTGACAATGGATTAGTTGATCCAGGGCATTGGAATTTATGAATTCCAAGAACCATTGGGAAAAGGAGTTGGTACCCAAGTAGTTTTCCCAATTAATGGCAGGGTAGTTGAAATCACCCAGTATTAGGGTGTTTGGTTGTATCTTAATATTTTCCAGTATGTTTAGAAAGATGTAGTGAGAATCTTGGGGCATGGTGGGGGATCTGTAGCAAGCTACAATTTGGATTGCAGTCTTACCTAGTGTTAGTTGCACCTGGAGAATTTCAGATGCATTGTGTTGGGCAACTAGCCTGGAGGTGTGAATATCCTTGGTGATTATGGACACACTTTCACCTTTAGTGTTTCGGTCTTGGTTTTGTGGCTGCAAAGTGTGGTAAGAATTGTAGCCTGGTATTGCAGGGGTGCTCTCTGGAGCCTTGAACCAGGTCTCAGTTACTGCACAGATATTGATGTTCTCCATTTTTATGAGTGCCTCGAGAGAGTGCATTTTGAGGTTTAGACTTCTAGCATTGAGTAGCATTACCTTCAGATTTTGCATGCTTGTATCTGTTATGGTGGTGGTTTTATCCTTTGAACCTTGCCTAAAAAAGGCACTATAGGGGTGGCAAGAGCTTTATCCAGTAACCTAAATCCCAGGGGTGACAGGTGCAGACCATCTCTGGCAAAGCATTGTGGTTTGGCGATCATGTCTTCCCAGGCAGATAAATACTGGATCCCCTTTGAATGACTCCAGAAGCTTAGCCAATTGTTGAAGTTAATCATTTTGTCCTTATACTGTGGTATCATTCTGGGCGAAGGCAGGATGCTACTCAGTGCTAGGGTCATACCTGCCTGGGTCACATGATCCAAGAGCTCTTCCACGTCTCTTTTCATGTAGTCCAGGGAGGTACATCTCAAGTCATTCACTCCAGCATGGACAATGACAGAGTCGTATTTGTACTTGTTGTGGAGTGACTTGAGTGCATGCGTTATGTGGCAGATCCTGGCACCCGACAGGCAGCTAACTGTAATTTTCTCCTTGTTCAGCCTGGTGAGTGGGACATCAGTATGCCTGACTATAGAGTTACCGATGACTAAAATGTTGAGTACATTGTCTTGCCTTAGGGGCTGTTGTTAGGTGGCACATTGGTGTTGTGAGCTATGTGTCACTTTGGTTGTGACTGGTGTTTGTTTGCGTTTCGGCTTTGGAGGTCCTTTCTTGCTTGGGCAGGTTAATGTTAAGGGCCTCCGCATATGTGGGTTTAGTGTTGCTATGTGTGGGTATTGATGGTGTGGGTTTTGAAGGGCTATGAGTTGCTTGAGGTGTAATGTAGGTGTTAATATTCTCCTGTTGACTGTCTAGCAAAATCTTGGCCGGAGAGAGCTTTGCTTCCAGTTTGACTATGTAAGTGCATCTCTCAGAGGTTGTAGTGTTGGGTGGTAGGAGGAGAGGATTGTCTGTGTACATGAGGCAGTTGCCACACTGCCCCAGTATGCCCAGATTCACCAGGTGGACAGGAGAAATCACTGGAAGCTGACCCTTGGACATGCCTGTTTAGGTGCTTTTTTGTAAAGTTTAAGAGCTGTTTTCCCTTACCTTTGCAAGGTACTTTGCAATTATAGGCTGTTTAGTGCCTATGATTAATTTCTTCTTATTGACAAGGACAGCTGAGTGCTTGAATCAGTTTCAAGCTTCCTAGTGCTTTCCAGCAGGTTTTAGAGCAAGTGCTTGTCACAGAGGTTCAGATTGTAGTGCTACCACTGAGAAACCAGCTAGTTCTAAGGGAAAATTTGAAGAGCAAACTTTCTGGCACCTGGAATAGTTTAACTGTAGCCTCCCAGTGCTGCATGATTTGAAAAATGTGCAGACACATGCGTTGATGGGCTAGGCCATCTGCATGGATGAGCAGAGGTTGCCTTTACCAGAAAGGCTCATCCACACTCTGCTACACTTTGCTGTGAAGGAAAGGTTAGTTTGCTGTTATTTTTTGTATTTCTGTATTGCCTTTCTATATTTTGAATACTGTAGTTTGTTTTCTTTACCTTGTGTTTTGCTTGCATTCTGTTTTAACAGCATATTAAAACTTCAAAAGAGACCACAGCTCTCTCTGTTCTGAGTCAGGCAGAAATAAGAACTGATTAATTAAGGACTCATTCATAAGACAGAAGAGGTCACTTAAGGTTAATCACTTGTTAACAGAGGGGGTGGAGCTAGGAACTAAAATTTCTATTTAAGGAGTAAACTAAAACATTTCAGAGCTTTACCAGAAAGGCTCATCCAGACTCTGCTACACCTTGCTGTGAAGGAAAGGTTAGTTTGCTGTTATTTTTTGTATTTCTGTATTGCCTTTCTATATTTTGAATACTGTAGTTTGTTTTCTTTACCTTGTGTTTTGCTTGCATTCTGTTTTAACAGCATATTAAAACTTCAAAAGAGACCACAGCTCTCTCTGTTCTGAGTCAGGCAGAATTTTTTCCCTCCCTCCCTCTCACCCATTTAAGTTGTCTTGTTAAATACCACTGTCTTTCTAGTTGCCCGCCTCTTATGTTAATCTGACCATATATCTCATTTCTCTCTACTTTCACTGGCTTATGTGAGTAATCACAAAACCATCACTTTTGAAATCACACCCCTTCAATTATTTAAATTTATTGGCCATCCTACAGTATTTCATAGTACCAAAATACAAAAGTAACCACCCCTTTCAGTCCATCTTGCTGTTTTAAAAATAGTAACTCTCCACTAAACCTTAACTTTTTAAACAGGTAAAACTCAAGTTACCTACTTTCATATCTAACTTCTCTAGTGCACACTGCAGAGTGCATTCTTTTCAATCTTACCTTTAAGCATCCCTGTTACTAGCACTTTCTCTAATACCTAAAAAGATCATCTCTACTTGACTCCAAGTAGACTTTTCTCTATCTGTTAAACCAAGCACTTGCTCCTACAGTACTTATTACCTTGATATGGCACTCTTATAGATAGCACCCCAAAAAGGCAAACCCCCATTTCTCGGTCACCCACGTCCCAGAATCTCTTTTAAAGTTTTTTTGTCTAGTCCTTCTAGCATGTCGAGGGATCAGTTGCTAGTGTCCTCTCCTGCTCAGCTGGTGAACCTGGGAATATTGAGGCAATGTTACAATTGCCTCATGTACACAAACAACCCTCTCCTCCTCCCACAAAACACAAATACATGCGAGAGATGCAACTATACGGCCAAACTGGAGGCTGAGCTCTCTCAACATAGGACTGGCAAGACCAGTCAGGAGGAGAAGGTTACCACACACACTATAGACCCAGTCTCACATAGTACCATCACAACCTCAAATCATACACATAAACACACAAAGACATACTCGGCGGCTCTGATCAAAAATCTACCAAAACAGCAGAGGCCACCAAAGCAGACACCCAAACAACCACCACCTCAGAACACAACACCTGCAACACATAGACCTCACAGTCAGAGTGTCAAACAGTCACAGCCCTTAAGGCCAAACACAATGCCAGACACACTAGTCATTGGTGACTCCATAGTCAGACACACTGACGTCCCGCTCACCAGACTGAGTAAGGAGAAGGTCACAGTAAGCTACCTGTCGGGCGCTAGAATCCGCCACATAACGCAAGCACTCAGGTCTCTCAACAGCAGGTACAAATACGACTCAGTCATTGTCCACGCTGGTGTAAACGACCTGAGATGTACCTCCTTGGACTACATGAAAAGAGACATTGAGGAGCTCTCTGATTATGTAGCCCAGGCAGGTATGACCCTGACCTTGAGCAGTATCCTACCTTCACCAAGAATGATGCAGCAATACAGAGATAAGATGATCAGCTTTAACAATTGGCTTAAACTCTGGTGTCATTCAAAGGGGATCCAATGTCTGTCTGCCTGGGATGACATGCTGCACAAGCCACGCTGCTTCACAAGGGCGGCTTGCACCTGTCACCCCTGGGATTCCGGATATTGGCAAAGGCTCTTGCCACCCCATAGTGCCTTTTTAGGCAAGGCTCAAATTCTAAACCTACCACCCTAGAACACAAAAAGGAAAAACTAAGGGTAATGCTGCTCAATGCCAGAAGTCTAAATCTCAAAATGCACGCACTCGAGGCCCTTCTCAGTATGGAGAACATCGATGTCTGTGCAGTGACAGAAACCTGGTTCAAGGCTCCTGAGAGCACCCCAGCACTATCAGGTTTTACCTCTTATCATGCATTCCGGCCCCAAAATCCGGACAATACTAAGAAAGGAGGGGGGGTATCCATATTCATCAAGGACACCCACACCTCAAGACTGGTGGCAATGCACGATGCATCGGAGACCATCCAGGTGCAATTAACCATAGGCAAGACTGCTCTGCAAATTGTAGCATGTTACAGGCCACCCTCACAAACTCAGGAACCTCACATGGCCTTCCTGAAAACACTAGAGGGGATAAATGTATCACCAAACACCATCATACTAGGTGACTTCAATTACCCTAATATAGACTGGGAACACTACTCAAGCCCAAACACCCTAGCCCAAAAGTTCCTGGAATTCATAAACTCAAATGCCATGGAACAACTAGTCACCATCCCCACAAGAGGAGAAAACATACTTGATCTCATCATCACGAACATGGGAGCACAATGTTCAACACCGAAGTATACCCCTCACTGGTGAGATCAGATCACAAACTAATCTCGCTGGAGGTCCTCATCCCACCCCCACCTGAAATAAAAAGACCACAGTAAAGAACTTCTCGAAGCCGACTTCACACTTCTAAAGACTAGTGTGGTCTCCTTTAAGGCCCCGAGCCATGGAAAACAGTACTCAAGCCGCTGAATCACTTACAAATGCCTTCTACCAGCACCTGCAGGACTGCATGGATAAGGCAATCCCAAGCAAAACAAAGACTCTTTGTACCAAAGGCAAGCGTCCAGTCTGGTGGACCCCAGCCATAAACAAACTCTACAAAAGGAGGAAGCTACTACAAGATAGAGCAAAATCCTTAAAAGGTAAGACACCCTTGATCACTTTAAGTAAAAAACTAAGAGCTCTCATAAAATCATCCAAAGCAAATTTTGAGAGAAAAATAGCTAAAGACTCAAAAGACAATCATAAGGCCTTCTTTAGCTATGTTAGAAACCTGGGAGGAAACTCCCAGATATGCTCAGAACTAGTTCAAAATGATGTAAAGATTACTGATCCTACAGACATTGCCAACATACTGGCTGGCAGGTTCAGTGCAAACTTCTCCCCCCCAAAAGGAGAGATATCTATACCAAGCGATTGCAGCCCCTCAAACATCTCCAACGCCCAAGTGAGAACTGCTCTCTCCAAAGCAAAAAACACAGCATCCATGGGACCTGATGGTGTCCCCGGCTGTGTGCTCCACGAACTCAACGAGGAATTAAACCCACAGCTAGGACAGCTGTTTAATCATAGTCTTTCCTCAGGATACGTACCCAGGGAGTGGCGCACTGCAGCTGTGGTCCCACTTCACAAAGGTGGTGCCTCCACCGACCCTGGAAATTACCGGCCCATTAGCTTGACAAGCCTTATCTGCAAAGCCATGGAGAGGATCATAATGGACCTCATAAATAAAGACATAGGGAATTTGCAGACTTTGGATCCATCCCAGTTTGGCTTTGTCAAAGGCAGATCATGCCTTCTAAACTTGGTTGACTTTTTCGAAACAGTCACCAAAGCCATTGATGAGGGAAAGGCAGTCCATACAGCCTACCTCGATCTGGCAAAGGCCTTCGATACAATACCCCACTCGGGTATCATTGAAAAACTCATCAGCTTAAATGTTAACCCATACATCACAAGATGGGTTGCAAACTGGCTGAGTGACAGAACCCACAGGGTCAGAGTTGCTGGTGCCATGTCAGACTCAAAGCCTGTCACAAGTGGTGTACCACAGGGCTCAGTCCTGGGCCCACTCTTGTTTGGCATCTACTTTTCCAAGTACAAGCAAACACAGGAGGGTTATGGCTGACAAAGTTTGCAGATGACTGCAAACTGGGCCATAGTAGAAAACACATCTGACACAGATATCCTTCAGAAGGGTCTCACAGAAATGGATAACTGGTGCCAGAGCCATGGCCTAAAGTTAAATGCCAAAAAATGCATAGTCATACCCTTCGGGAAAAACAAGGTTACCCCTAGCTACCAAATAGGTGGCAATCCACTGAGCACAGAAGAAGTTATCAGGGACCTGGGGACCCAGGTTGATAGTAGTCTGTCATTCGACACCCATGTAGCTAAAGTAGTTAGGAAGACCTTCTACATTGCCCACCTTATCATGAAGGGATTCTCATCTAGATCAAGGGAGGTCATAGTCTCCCTATACTCATCACTCATCAGACCAATGATTGAGTACAATGCCCCATTCAGAATGTATCTGACCCGACACTTGCAGCAGCTGGAGAGGCCACAAAAGTTCCTCACCAAAAGGATAAAGGGTCTCAAACATCTGTCCTATGCTGCCCGACTGAAAGAACTCCAGCTCTATTCAGTCGCTTACCGCTTGCTCAGAGGTGACCTTTGCCTAACATACAAGGCCATGTCAAACCCAGATTTGATGAATATGCTTCACCTCAAAAAATCTAGATCCGTCAGAGCCACAAGGGCGGGAGACTTAAACCTCGACACGGCTATTAATAGGACCTGCTGGAGGGATAGATTCATCACCCAAAGACTCCCTATGCTGCGGAATAAAATCCCGGTATATGTAAGGCAGAGCACCTCGCTGGCTGAAATCTTGACCAATGGATGGGAGATCGCAGATATACCCCAGGGATTACCTCAGTGTCACTGCTCGACAGAGGCACAGCAAAATAATGGGTATAGTTCCCCATACTAAAGGGGTGGCGTAAGCCACAGAACTATGGGCTAGGCTTGTAAATGCCCTCGGGCAGATAGCCTAGTATGAACCTATGAACCTTGCAGATCCAGGTCTCAGATCTAATCCTGCTCTTCCCCAGTGCTACAGAGATAGTGTTGTTGGACCATCTCTATCCTGGGACTGGCCAGGAGTCTTGGACATTTGTGCATATGGGCAAAGGACCACTCCGGGGAGCTAGTTCTCAGATCTTCTCCTCCTGTACCACAGTGCTGCAAATATAACATTGAACCATCTCAAACATAGGGCTGGCAGGCGGCTCAGCCGTCCACATGGATAGGCCATAGGCAGCCCCAGAGATCCAGGTCTTGGTTCTGGTGCTCCTGCAACGTGGAGATAGTGGCACTGGACCATTTAGGGTGGATTTATTTTTTTGACTAACTGGTCTTCACCCTGTATGACAGGGATGCTGCCCTGCACATAGCACCACCCCAGAGTCCAAGGGGCACAAGGCAGAAAGCTTGATGCACCACATGTTTATCAGATCCTGACAAGAGACTGCAGCTGCAGAAGGAGAGCTCTCAGGTGGAATGAAATGGCAGCTCAGAGGGTTTCCTTCCCAAAGGAAGTCTGGAAGGGAGAATGGAAATGGCCCAGGAGAGCTCCTAACTGGGTGAGGAGTGTGTGGCTGTGCCCCCAAACAGAAGTCTAGAAGGGATTGTGAGGTACAAAGCAGTTGTTCCAGGAGATCTACTGCCCAGGTGAGGAGTATCCAGTTGTGTTCCCAGACAGAAGTCTGGAAGGGAACACAAGGCAGAAAGCAGACATCCCAAGAGTGCTCCAGCCTTGAAGAGGAGCCTTCAATGGTGGCCCCTTCTTCTCCTTCCCGGAAGTGCACTCCAAAGTTTCTGAGTACTCTCCTCAGACAACTGAATGAAGGTTGATCTACCTCATGGCAGCTGAGACGATTACCTCCAGGCCAGTCAGAATTGGAGGGAAAGTCCAGTGACAGGCATGAGGGTACAAGCTATCTGACAGCTGGAGATAACAGAACCATGAGGGACCTTCACAAGGGACCAGAACTGGAGAAGGAGAGCTCTCAGCTGCATTGAAATAGTGACTCACAAGGGTTTGCCCCAATGGAAATTTGGAAGGGAGCATGAGGCAGAAAGTGGCTGTCCCATGAGCACTCATTCACTGGGTGAGGAGGATCCAGCTGTGCCACCTGGATGGAAGCCTAAAAGGGAGCAAGAGGCTGAAAGACATCAGCCCAGAACAACTGCTACCCAGGTGAAGAGCATCCAGTGGTGGGATCTTCTCCACTTCTCCGGCAATCTTGGCTGCATTATGGCCCCTCCTTCTCCTACCCACCATGGTGCTCCTATTTGGTTGATCCTCCAAGAACCATATGTTTATCTGAAATATTAAGCCATACAAGTCTGAATGCAAATGCATGGTCATGTGAAACAGTGAATGGCTCATTAAATCATTTATGGTTCTTCTGATCACTCCACCATTACCTGGATAGCTGTAGTAATTCTAGAGCTAAATACATGCTGATGAGTGCTGACCTGTGGGGTTGCATGCATTTATCAGAACAATGCCAATCTGGGTCGTGGCCCTGCAGCTTTAGTGACTATAGATAAACTTGGGCTGATCGAGTGCCCCTGTAGCAGTGACATGACATTCAAATCTCTACCCTATCACCTTTCGATGGTACTATCTATGCCTACCATGGTGACCATGGGTAACATGGAATTAGGGTTCTGTTCCCGAGATGGAGCCTATGAAATGGCTACCACAACCATGGAAGACAGCTGGCTTGCAAATTTCTCACTTCTGAATCAGAAGGTAGTGAAAAAAATATAACAATACAGGACACTTTTGAGGCCCTGTAATTGCAATGAGTACACTTTAAATCCTTTAATGAAGGTCTGTTGGAAGGCAAGTCTGTTGACAGCAGCCACAGAAATTCCATCTCCAATAGTGTATATTAAAGTTTCTGTAATTATAAAGCTGGTAGTTGGATCTTGGGATTAAGATGGCTGTCTAAAGCAAGGTGAGCTACTGCCTGTCCTAGCCCCTTCCTCTCAGTGTTCTTTGGTGATCCTAAATGAGTGTTCTGGGGGACTGAAAGCATTTACCTTGAAAGAATTTGAGTGTTCAAAAGCAGGCTGGTCACTTGCATACTTCAGCTAGGAATAATGGAGTAGGACTCCATTTCTATTTTGCTTGTTTTCAGAACTGGGACAATGATTAAGCGTGATGGCTTCAGACATTAGTATTTTGCCACTATAGGTGAAATTCTTGGATTGGTGCAAGATGAACAACAATATTTGCCAAAAATGTTTTCATTAATCAAGAACAAAAGTTGCAGGTTGAAAGACTCTGTTGTAGTTCTGATCATAAACAATGCCAACTATCTATCTGGTGATATCAGTCCCATGACCCACCGGGGAGCTTCCAGGAAGCCAAAGTCTTTTCATTCTAGGGGGAGTATTCGTGCAAAGCTGAAAGTTAAAGGAACTGATGGAAGGGCATCACCAGGAGTAGAACTTGCAGCTTAATTTGACTCAACATAGGAAAGTTCACCTGGCTCAGACATGGAAAGAACTGACAAATTGATAGCTCGTTCTCAATCCAGTGGTTGATGGTGCATGGCTGTTCTTAGTTGGTAGAGTTATTTGACTGGCTAATTCCAATAACAAACAAGACTCTGCCATGCTAACTAGTTATGTGGGCCTGAGCTGTCATCTCTGATTTCTTAAAGGGAGAATGGCTTTTAGCCACATGAAAATGAGCAATAACAGGTCTGTGATGCCCTTAGAAGTCCAGGGATGCATGCATGCTACACTGAATGGATCAGAGTGTGTCTACCCTTGGCCATCAGGTCCAGGTAATCCACTGAATCCTATTCATGATAGGAATCAGAGACTGCAATTATTCCCCATAAATGAGTAATTCCCAGTAAGTGCAAGTCATAAGCTCTCATTGATTACGTCTCTGCCCTTTATACACACTGCTGATCACTACTACTGATTAGATGATGTACTAAGGTCCTTAAATTGGCCTTATTTGAGTTTGTCACAGCCCTGGTGGAGCTTTGATAATACGTTTAAACTTAGCTGTCTAGATGAACTAAAAGTCAGAACAAAGTTTCCGCAGGATAATCTGTGGAATGATCATTAACACAGAGGTTATGGGATGGAGCTTTCCCTGTGGACACATTTTGTCCTGGACTTACAGACGGAGGCCAGTGGTACTCAGCCCACAACTCCAGGGGTGAGCTTGGCGTAATCCCCCCTCCTGCTCTGGCCACAATGGTGGTTCCATCCATATGGCAGTCAGTGAGGTACCACCATGAGATTCCACCACAGTCGGCACACATCTGCAACCTTACTACAAGAAGACTGCATTTGGAGTACCCATGGTGCTGAACACTGTGCACCCCATGCTGACCAACATGGGGGAGAGGGTGGTGTCCTGGCAGGGGATATGCCTCCGCTCACCTCCCTGTGTGAGCATCCTTTCCCCTCAGTCCCAGTCTCTGGTACCTAGATGCTCCATTTCCACAGGGTGTAACTTTGAAGACCCAATGGTCAGCAAGGCCGCCCCTTCTGGCAGAAAAGGGCAACCCCAGTGGAATCCCGCAGGGTTATGTGCTGGGAACTCTCCTGTTTGGAATCTACATTTCTGAAGTAAAAGCCTATAACAAAGGGCTCTGGCTGAGTAAGTTTGCCATTAACTGCAAGCTTGGAGCAGTCACTGAATCCCCAGATGACATAGCCATCCTGCAGGAAGGGTTGTCTTAGATAAATAACTGGTGTCAAAATCATGGTTTGAAACTAAATGACAAAAAAACTAAATGACAAAAAACACATTGCTGTTTTCCTTGGAAAGTCATCTAACCCAGAAACTACAACACTGATAATACACTTCTAAGAGTTGACCCAGTTGTTCAGGATTAGGAACATATGTGGACAGTAACCTAACTTTTGACCAGCATGTGCCTGTCATTGTAAGAAAGTCCTTTTATATAACACAGAGTATAAACAAAGGGATTGTGTCTGGATCTAGGGATATCATTGTCCCTTTTTACTCAGCCCTCATTAGGCCAGCTATTGAATATAATGCTCCCTTTGTCATCTATCTGTCCAGACAC
Source organism: Protopterus annectens (assembly GCF_019279795.1). NCBI lineage: Eukaryota > Metazoa > Chordata > Ceratodontiformes > Protopteridae > Protopterus > Protopterus annectens. The sequence goes on from NC_056732.1 coordinate 1,176,297,836, forward strand.
AACAACTGGAATGCCCAAAGAGATACCTTACTAAAAGGATACAAGGTCTAAACAGCATATCCTACATGGACTGATTCAAAGCCCTGTCACTATACTCAGTACCCTACAGAGTACTAAGAGCTGACCTGTGCGTTGCATACAAGGCATCTCCCGACCCATTACTGCACATCAGCAGGTCAAATGGCATGAGAGATACTTGGTTTAGAGATCTAAACCTATTCTACAACATCAACAGAATAGTTTGCAGGGAACGGGTATATTTCACTGAAGATACCACTGCTGTGGAACAAAGTCCCCATCACATACAACAAAGTTCACCCTTGTCCATTTTCAAGCTAATCTTAGATCTACATGTAGAAAACATAAAATTTACCCCAGGACTGCCCTGTGTACTACTAATGGACAGCTGCACCTGGTAAGGCCAGTCTATAACCTAATGAGAAAAGCTATTTCAAACACCAAAAATGAAACTGGCTAGCTAGCCTACTACTTACATATGAACTAGCCTGATATACACTCGGTTCATAAGAATGAAACTGTGGTCAAATACCAATGGCTAGACCACATAAACAGCAAAATGCAGTGCAACTATGTACTGGAATCAATAATATACGTAGGCTTACATTCTTTAGCTAAAACAGATGCAGACTGCTACAAAGAGTTTAAAATCAGAACAATAAATCAAAATACTTATCTTTCTTTCTCTGTGTAATGCAAACTATATAAGAGGATTTATGTTTCTTTCTCTATGTAATGTAGGTACCTGACCAGACCAGGCACGTGAAACAGTGTGAGATACCAGAGAGGGTCCTCAGAATAAAGAATACAGGGAGTAGCATAAGAGAAACACTTGCCTATAGTGTAGAAGACTGTTGGTTCTATTTCCACGCCACGTAGATTGATAACTGACAGTGCAGTAGAGAATAAATGGTGTGCTGCACTTCTTAGTGCATCACCATTTGGATGAGATGTTAAACGGAGGCCCCATCTGCTTAATATGGTGGTAGCTCATGTACCTGTCAAAAAGAGGATGGGAAGTTCCCCGATGCCCTAGTCAATTTTTTCTTGTAATATAAATAATACCTCAGGTCTCCCATGATAACAGACCACCAGCCTAGTGAGAGTAACCTGGTCAAAAAGTGTAAATAAAATAAAATAAAATAAAAAGTCCTATGCTGTCTGACTCAAAGCACTGTCTTTGTATTCAGCCTCCTACAGACTGCTGTGCAGCATTATATGCCTAACCTACAAGGCATTCTCTGTTCCTACACCGATGGATTCATTATACATCAGTAAAACAAATTGCATGAGAAATATCCATTCTATGGATCAAAACCTCATCTGACATAAACATGACATGTTGGAGGGACAGTTAGATATTTCAAAGATTATCCCTTCTCTGGAAGAAAAACTCTTCACCAACCATATTTAATTGTAACTTGGAATAATGGATGGGAGATCGAAAATGTACCCCTAGTTTTGAATCTATGTACCTAATGGACAGGGGCAGCCTTTGAATGCCTAATGTATACAAGCCTATATTGTAATTGTAAAATTCCTTGCAGTATTGACACTTAACAGCTATATTTTGTTAATTCAGTGTAAGCTTGGTTAGGCTTAAAATGTGTTCTTGGACTGATAGCCTAGTAATCACCTATGAATCTATAAGAATAGTTATGTTCAAAAATCCTTTTTTATTTAATAAAGTTATTTTAATTACTAATTCATTAAGTTTTCATATAATTTTTATTGCATTTTAAATATATGTGTTCCCTGTGTGCTCTTAAGGAAAATTGTGCTTGATGCAGACAGCTGCATCTGGAAAGGGTCTATATCAGAACATCGAAGTGTCAGAACTTTGAATGTTCAAATATCAAACCCAATTCAGAGAACATGACAACATCGAACATTCAGAACAGCGATTTTTTTCCTAGAGAAAAAATTTGCTGTTTTAAAACACATACATACAACACAAGCACACCAAACAAACAGCAGTCCACACACATACACCTAAAATCTTACATCTAACTCTACACTAAACTGTACATACACCACTAACTATCCACTTACCTTAAATCAAACCCTAACCCTAAGGTCCGTCACACTCACCTCACCTGCGCCCTAACTCTCATGTCCACACAATCGCACACTTACCTGACCCGCGCCCTAACCCTAACTCACCTAACCTTCCCTAACCCTCACGTCCACACAATCGCACACTTACTTGAACCCGAACCGTAATGCTCCACCACAGAGGTGAAAATAGCGAAGCGACAGAAATGGACAACCATATTCTTTCCCAGGGAAAAAATTTGGTTTTCTGCAGCTTCGCTATTTTCATCGTTCGCTGAATAGGGTTCGATATTAGAACATTTGATGTTCTGAAACATCGATGTTCTAATATAGACCCTCTGGAAATACTGGGTTTATCCATTTTTTCAAGTGAACAACCCTCTCCAGTGTCAGTGGTGAGGATTCAGGCTCTTTGATTACTGGCCCAGAGTGGGGTTGTAACAGTGACATCTTTAGTGATAGGAGTCTTTGTTTAATTATATAACAAAATCACAGGAAATTAATGAATTAATATATAAGCAGAATATATAAGCAGAATTATCCTAGGATCTGTTAACTGATGACCATCATATTATGTTTGTTAACCCAAATATGAGTAATCATTGTTGCAACATGATGGTCAAATGTCAAGGGCTGCCTATTCATGTGCACAGGTCTCTCACTCCCTTTTCATTTTGAAGTGGTGTGTTATCAATGCTGAGGGCCAGAGCTTGAGTCCATTTTTAGTACCGCAGCTATTGGCAAGACTGAATCCATGCTGGAGTGCTGTATGTCTGAGGTGGACTTGATGACAACTCCCAGCTTACAGTCATCACCAATCTTTAACCAACGATCTGAGAAATAGATGCCAAACAGCAGAGGTTCTACCACAGATCCCTGCAGAACTCCACTGGTCACCCTCATGATCTCAGAAGATGCACTTCTAATACTCCTGTGTGGGTGTTGTCTCTAAGGCAGTTGGCTATCTGTCTAAACACATTTGGGTCACTTTTGAGTTCCATCAACTTGCTTATTATATTTCCATGTGGTGTGATATTGGATACCTTGGTTAATTCAAAGTCTACTGTGTGAACAGCTTGTCCATGGTCCACAGTCTGAGTATCTCTGTCAAAGAATTTTACCAGATATATTAGGCAGAATCTACCATTAATAAAGCTGAACTGCTTGGGACTGAGTCAGTTGAAATACAGTCCATGTTTTTGAAAATAAATCTTAGAATGACGGGTCTTTAACTTAAAAGGTGTGCTGAAGCCACCTTTGTGGAGTGTCATCAAAACTGATGTGTATCACTCCAATAGGACAAAGTCAGTTGCTAGGCCTAGGTTGAAGATCTTGAGGTGTGGGTCAGCCAATACATATTTTCTGCTAGCAATTGGACATCCTAGTACTTTTACAGGACCCATGCGTGAGGTATTCTTTTCTATAGAGGGCACCTTCATTACATGGTCTTTCATGATGGTTGGTGGATTTATTTTATCAGGGACAGGCATGTTTTGAATAGATGTTTCTGGCATGAAGATAGCACTGAATTTATTAGCCAGTTTGTTGGCAATAGCCACTGGATCAGAGTAGTTAGAATCATTATAAATAAGCTCAGAGCAATTGTTTTCCTGATATAACTAAAGAAGGATTTGTAGTTGCCTTGTAGTTGTATTTGAATTCTGGTAATTTGAATTTACTGCATGTCTTTGTTTTCTTATGTTGTTTTTTTTTTTTTTTTTTTTTTTTTTATCTAGCTGTTTGATGTTATCCTTAATTTGGGTTGAGTCTAGTAGCTCAACTAAACATACAGTAAATAAATACAATTTCTTACATATTGCAGCAGTTTATACACCACCAGGTAAGAAAACTGCCATAACTGAGTATATATTGAGCTGGTTTGATAGATATGTCTCACATGCAATTGTAGGTGACATTAACACAGATTTTTAACTTGTAATTCTAAACCATCATCCAACCCCATTAATCTTTATAGTTTTACCCATAGAATAAACACCTCCTCAAGAATTGTTAAAAATGGTGGAAAAAGCGTCATAGACCGGATATTAACTAACAAACAAAACAACATTATTGCATTTCATCCTTAGACATCATTAAAACCCCAACAAAACAACAGTCTACAACAAAAGTTAACATCCTTACCTCCTTCTCCAAAGACGCATTTAACAAAACATTGAAAAACTGTGACTTGTCCCTGCTAAAATCTCTTCCACTTAATGATGTAGTCAATTTTTTAACTCAGTATTTCTAACTATATTAGACCAGCAAGCCCCTATCAAGATAAAATGAACAGAAACTAACCCTGTGCCATGGCTTCAAAAGGAAACAACTAATCCTACAAAAAGATAGAGCATGGAAACTATGGACTCACAATAATAACCAAGCTGTGTATGATAAATTTAGAGAATGTAGAACTCTGACCAAGCACAAAAGAAAAAGTAGCAAATAAACCTACTGTCTCACCCTTTAAGAGTAACAACACAATAACAATAGCCTCTTTTGGAAATCTGTAAACAAACTTAAGTCTGGACAAACTACCATGCCTCTAACTTAAATCGGGGCAAACTACCATGCCTCTAACTATAAAAAAAAAAAAAAAAAAAAAAAAATATACAAACTTCAAAATCCATACCTACCAATCAGATTTAACTCCTCTTTTACCATGTCTATACTAAATGCACTTCAAGATAACCCCACTACTCTCCCTCTCTCTATAAATCCTAACAGCAACAACAACATTTTTTCATTCCAACTAACCCCACATCTACAATAAGAAAACTTATCCTACAGCTAAAACCTTCTACCCTAGTTGCTGGAAATCTACTTAAAGAATATCTCAGCATTGCATTACAATCAATATCATATCCCATAACATTACTTATTAACCACTCTATATCTGAAAGTCAACTACCTTCTCTCTGGAAAATATACATCATTCCCTAACATAAAGGAGGTGCATTCACAGAGTTCGAAAAACTTTTATCCCATAGCAATATTCTCTCCTCTAGCTAAGATCTTAGAAGTGTATCCACTCTCAATTAATGAAACACTTCATGGGTAATAATCTAATCACAAACACAGAACCTGGTTTCAAACCTAAACATTGTACCACTACTGCTCTTTTTAGTTTTACAAACAAGATCAATAGAGAAAGAAACAATGGAAATCTTGTCTTCTCCATGTATCTTGATCTATGAAAACATTTGACACAGTCCCACATTAAAAACTGCTAACTGAGCTTACTTCTGTGCATCTCTCTCAACCTGTTTTAGCACGGTTCCACAACTACCTCTAAAGCAGGCTTCAAGCTGTGAAATGGCAGCAAATTTACTTCTCCCTCCTCCCTGTTTCTACAAGAGTTATCAATGGTCCATCCGTGGTCCATTTCTCTTTAACATATACATAACTCACTTCATATGGCCTTTAAAGCTCCTTCTGTCATCCAATATGCAAATGATTCTACCCTTATAAGACTGTCCACCCACTCCCTCCCTATATTTCAAAAAAATCACTCAGGACTCCTTCTCATCTATTGAATCCTAGCTATCTGACAACTTCACACACACACAAACAGAGATAACACGTTATGCTAAAGACCTGTTGTACCAAACCAAGTGAATTCAAAAAACAAAGTACAGGTCACCGCTGAAATTGTTCTTGTTAAAACCACCTTTAATAAAAGTAAGCGCTTTCGGAATAATCCTTCATCAGACATATTTTAAAATAACAGAAGCAACCATATTTAAAATACAAGTCATCCAATCATTTGCTCATAAAAGCCCACCTTTTTTGTAACACAGGTTTAATGGGTAAGACATCATTAAGACCTGGGGGTCTATGAGCTCTTAAATCTACTATCCACTTAGATTCAGCTAGTGCTGTTCTGTGCTGAATGTCACCCCCCCTGTCATTAATTTAAATGTTAACAATGCATCTAAACTTGAAAGTGTGTGTGGGATGCTGATTGATGTGCCTATATAGAGCATTGCTCTCTTGACCTGTTCTGATATTACTGATGTGTTGTAATATCCGGACCTTCAGCATGTTGTTAGTCATACCCACATAAAAACTTTCACACTGTTCACAGTTGGCCATATATACTAGATGTTTTGTCCTGCAAGTTGCCCTCCCTTTAAATAGAAAGGTTTGTGTCATATTGGGATGTTTATATTCTATGTCACTATTGATATATTTACAGGCCTTGCAATTACCACAGGGGTATGTACCTATTCTAATATCAGGTATAAGTCTTCTGTCCAGATGTGCCTCTTTACATAATAAGTCCTTGAGGTTATTATTCCTCCTGTAGTTAAATATAGGACGTTCTGCCACTACGTCCTTAAGGCCAATATCACTTCTTAGTATATTCCAATTATTTTGAACTATCTTACATAAATCTTTAATGTTACTACCATATGTGAAAAGAAGTTTAGGTTGATCCTTCCTATTGCTATACGATACAGTATCTATCTGTCTATCCCTAGCAGAACCTTGCATCCATGGCCTATTCTTCGTCTTTCTGTGTAGTGTATTATTACTTACTGCATTACTAACCATGTCTCTCCCATAACCCCTATTTGTAAAGTGTCTGCTCAACCTGGATAGTTCCTCTTCACAGCAAGTATCTTCCGAACACACCCTAGATATCCTACCCACTTGGCTCTTGACAATGTTGGGAAAGATATATCTCGGGTGCATGCTGTCATAAGATAACAGTGTATTTTGCCAACACTGTTTCCTGTACAATTTTGAGGTGAAACCAAGATCTCTCTGTTCCACACAGACATCCAGAAACTCAATCTGGGTGAAAGAAGTTTTAGCACTAAAAGTCAAAAAAGTAGTGGTAGTATGAAGAAAAGCTAAAAATCTCTCAAAAGTGGATGTGTCCCCATCCCACAAAATAAAAACATCATCCACAAATCTGACATACAGGACTATATATTTATCCCATTCCTGATTATTTAGAACTTCCTTGGTTTCCCACTTGGACATAACCAAGTTTGCATAGGTGTTCGCACAGGGGGTGCCCATAGCCACCCCCTGTGCTTGTCTATAAATAGACCCTGGTCCTATGAAAACATTATTGTTCAAAACCAAGGATAATAGATTCTCCACTACCAGTCGCTTATGATCAGTTGCTCCCAGACTGCTTATAACTTCTCCCACCGCTGTTATCCCATATTGATGCTCAATGACAGTAAATAAACTGTTGACATCCAGTGTAGCCATCAAAAATCTCTCCCCCTTCCGTTTGGTAACTGCGGCTAATAGCCCCAAAAATTGCCCTGTATCTCTTAGTATATTATCTAACTTGTCTAGATAGGGTTTCAATGTGAATTCCAACCATATTGAAATATTTTCTGTGACCCACCCTCTCCCCGAGACAATGGGTCTGAGTGGTGGGTCTATCAATGATTTATGTATCTTAGGCATGGCCTTAAATATGGGCGTAACTGGTTTGTCTATCTTTAAAAACTCATAGACTTCTTGTTCTATCAAGCCCCTATCTAATAGGTTATTTAACTGACTATATACATTATCAATGATCATTCTAATTTGTAATGGGTTAATTGGTTCATATGCACCATCTAACGTCAATGTATCTTTCAGTTTCTTCTCATACCAATCCGTATCTAACACTACAATGGCTCCCCCCTTATCTGCCATCTTGATAGTTATTTCCTTTCTATCCATAAGTCCATGTAGAGCAGTCCTTTGTGATGGTGTAAGGTTATGATATCCATTGACACTTCTACCCTCAAAATATTTAAAAAGATCATTCTCACATCCATTCATGAACAGGTTAAGTGTGGGTGTGAAGTTGGGAGCAAAGGTACTGGGTTTCTTGGGGCCTAATACTCCACTAACTTGGTTATTAAAAATCAGTCTTAACATAACACTCCTACAAAACAGCATTAGATCAAATATAATGTCACTGTATTCACACTTTTTACTAGGAACAAAGGTCAAGCCTTTGTTTAAAACCTCTAACTCGTCTGTGCTCAACACAACTTGAGATAAATTATATACAATGCCATTAAACATACTGTTAGTCACTGTAAAGTCCTCCGACGCTTCTCTATGTTCCTGTCCTCGCTTAAGGACCTCTTCCCTGCTCCTTTCCTCCGCACTGGTGCCGGTAGGTTCCCCAAAAAATGTAAAGCCCCTGAATTGGTTTTCGGTCGGGCCCCTGTTTCAGCATGTTGAACGCTCTCCCTTACTGTTGCATTCATGGAGCTTAGAAGACCCCCTGGAGTTAAAGCATGTTCCGCTGGTTGCGGAATGTGTGTCTCGCTATTGGAAGTAAAGCTTTCTAAATGCGAGGCAAGTGTATTACTGCTGCTAAGGGTAGTATCTTCTGTCACGGCCCCTGTGTGTATAGTACTCATATCGACCCCCACGTTACTCCTGGAATGAGACGGACTGCCAGAAAAGCTCCTCACCTCAGATCCATGCTGTATTGATGTTCCAGACGTTTTCGGCTTTGTCACAACTATACAGGTTTCCGACGGTGTAATTCCCTCTATGGGTGCTACTGGATTTGTCTCTGTAGCACGTATAGCCTCTGAGCGTGTTGTCGTCATCGTTAAAGGACGTCTCGTCGTTTCAGTGGCGCGTTCCTTGAATCTGGGCCAGACAAAGATATTACCGTCCGTAAAATCGGAGTGGTCCCTCCTGATTTTACCTAACTTTGTATCTTTAAGTTTATCTGCTTCCTTCGATAGATGAAGCATGGCTATAGAAAGTCTTTCTTTACTTTTACTATCGGGAAAATCTGTCTGTAATCTCGAATATAGCGATGCTACTTCTTGCTTCAAAATGGCCAGTTCTGGTGCAAAAAACTTGATCAGCAATTTCATGTATTCCATACTTGTGTGCAGGTTAAGAGCCTGCCACTGATCTGCTAGCACAGTGGCAGGCTCTTAACCTGCACACGAGTATGGAATACATGAAATTGAAGCAAGAAGTAGCATCGCTATATTCGAGATTACAGACAGATTCCAAATTCAGGCCAATGAAAAGAGAAAAAAAAAACATAACCTAGGATCTTTTAGATATAGTCAATTAATCAAACAATATAAAGTTCCCTTTAACAAACATGGAGTGATATACACTGCTAATCTGATAGACCACAAATAATCTATCAGATTATCTCCCATACCTAACAACTAGAATACAAAAAAAAAATTCCCCTCCTAGAGCTTCATTTCAATATCATTGGAGATGTTTTGAGTTTATGTAAGGATATCAGTGTTAACTTAGATTAATTATCTGCTAAATCTATCTTTAACTGTAAATATTTTATGTGGCTTTGTTATAAATTTCAAATTGTAACATTTCACCTCTTGTGTTAGGCATAGTCCTTGTATGTGATATTCTAGAAAGTTGTTCTAATTTGCAACTGGCAAGAATGTGCGAGTTACCTTAATCACTAGATGGTGCAAAAGAGTACATCATGGTAAGACTCTAGTCCATGAATAACTCATACTTCTGCAACAACTAGTAATTTATGAATCATAGATGAATTTCAGTGTTATGTTGAGCTATGGTATAAAACCTCTAGCAATTTGTCTGCTGCTTTACTTTCTGTACTATTGTTTCCTTTTGTAAACAAGAAAGAATTAGTACAGTTGAGGTCTGTTAATAAAACAGTAATCAAAATTTCCTAAACAGTTTTGTATTATCTTTAAAATTTGCAAGCAGTGCAACAAAGTAACTAAACACCAAAAATAGCTTCAGATTTCCCATAAGGTTGTGCAGTTGCTTATAAGTGTGGATAGGTGCTTCACTTGTTTCAGTTTGTTATATATCAAAGTAACCAGTAATCTTCTGTTTATATTGTAATATTAATTCATCTTTCAAAGACAATTATCTACTAAGTATGTATATCTGTTAGATTTGTTGTTCATTTTAAATGAAAACATAACAAAGAATCTTTGAATCCTTTTTCATTTATTTTTATTACTTATGATGTGCTTTGCTCAATACTCTCTCAAGCTGCTAGAACAATGTATTGAATCCATACCGTTGACATGAGTTATGACTTCAGTAGTTAGGATTAAACACGTATCTGATTTTTAATTTAACAGTATTCATAAGCAACTGTATGGCACTAGCAAAGCTGCACAATATTCATCCAGTTCCACATTTCCCTTTGAGGTCAGTACTTCACTAGCGGAATTTACTGTATCTACAGGTTAAGTGTATATATTTCCTATTCACCTTTATATTTGACAGTGACATGCATCTATGTTACTCTTATCCTATGTCAAGAAATGAAAATGTACAGATTTGAAATGACAATAAGCACTGACATGTAATTTATCATCTTATAACTTTGCAAAACTGTTATCCACCTTTGCAATAATAAGTACTAATCACAGTATGGTGATTGTCATTTCACCCAGATGTATGAGATTGAGACGGAATTTTTAGTTTGATTTAAAATTACAATTGATGATATCACAGAGAATTTTATAGGTTTAGAATGACCTTTTATTCTCATTGGGAATTGTTTGTCATTACTACTGGTTCCCGCAATATGTCCCCCTCATCTTGTTATTACCCTTATTTCTCTTTGGTATGTGATTCCAGCATAATTTTCACACTGCAGAAATAATATATAATCTCTCTTAGATCTATTTGGGATATTCATGTAGATACCTGTTTGGGATTTTGTTTGTGATTTCTGAAAACATTGTGTTTTCCTGTTAGGGTTTATCAGGGTTATTTGTCTCTTTAATATGTTAAGAAGAAATGTGAAAACAAGTGGACATTTTCATTACATTTCTTATTATATGCAGATTCTTGTTCCTTACACCGGGGATAAGTTACAGTGAATTAAGGAAACAGGAAGCACTAACACACCAATAACGTGAGAGGACATATCCTTTTTTTTTTCCTCTTATTTTTCGGCAGGACTCAAAGTAATGTGCCAGTTATGCGCAAAAGGAAAGTCATCCAAGTCACATCTATTTTCATCAATAACCTTTACACTGCTATCCGTAAAGCTACCTGCATTCAATACACAGATGATTCCACTCTGATCTGCTCAGCCACCTCCCCATCCAAACTGCAAACCTTAACCCAGGATACTTTTAATAATATTGAAAACTGGCTTGCCAACCAACACCTGTTGCTGAACCCCAATAAAACCAAAATATACTTTTTACCCCGACTAGTAGATTTGCCACCTTCTCATTCTCTGTAACATCTAATAATGTTACCTCTGTTTCCCCAGATACCCTCACTAAGCTTGTAGGGGTTATCATAGATAATAATCTTAAATTTGACCTACAGGTCAACAAAACCATACAAACTATCAATAAGAAACTCAGATCACTGTATAGAAACATGAAAAAGATTTTTTTAACTTCATTGGCTAGAAATGCAACTGCCTGATCACACCTACTCTCTACACTTATGTATGCCTCCCCTGTACACTCAAACCTCAACAAATTGGAAATGACTAAGCAGTCCCATAACTACAACGACATTGCCAGATTCACCACTAGCTTCATCTATAGAACCCATCATTACCAGAACCTAAAACAACTAGAGTGGCTAGAACTGCCCAGCTTAATTCAATCCAATCAACTCCTAATAGCGCACAAAATACAATACCACCTTGAGGATACCCCCCTCACTTACAGATATTATTAAGCCATATAGCAACTTGAGATCCCTACGATCAACTAGCAAGCTAATGGTCCAAACCCACAAAGCTAATAACTATGCTGGTGAATTCCTGTTTGCCAACTTTTTTGGCAAAACCTGGAATTCATTGCCAAACCATATAACCATTCAATCCTCTATAAGTGTCTTCAAAAAAAACCCTCAAACAGCATCTCAAAGCAAACTGGCCTGATTGATGTTATAAACTGAAAGCATAAGCTGTAAATATCGTAACATGTAATTACTTAACCAAGCTTTGTTTCCTAACCAAGCTATGTTTCCATTTCTTGATGTCTTTTGGCTTAAAATTGTGTCAGACCATGAGAATTTGTGAGTCCCTATGTGGGAACATTACTAAACCTCAGTACAAAATACATTGTCCTACATTTTCTAGTGTTATATAATGTTTTATGAAACCTATGTGATATTGTCTATCTGGAGCTTTTCTCCCCGGGCCTCCGCTGAAAATGGACATGTATCCAGTTAGATTATCCCAGTAAACAAATGTAAAATAAAAATAAATAAAAAATAAAATAAAATGTATCCATCAATTTACATTTAATCTAACTTTATTCTTCTCATAAATTGACTTTATTATCTGTATTATTTTTTAACTTATAAGCCTCTAATATTCCTATAATGAGTCATATTGTATTATGTCAAATGCTTTACTTTAATCGCCTATCATGATCTTTGGTTCCACTTTCTTATTTATAATATCTATTACTTCTTTTATAATCCATAATAAATCTTGACTTCCTTTTCCCTTTCTGCCAAATATTATTTGATCTAGTAACTTAACTGTTTTACTAGTTAGCCTCTTTGAATCATTTCTTTCTTTATAAATAATTGCTTTATATGTTCTTTAATAATCTCACATATATCTTTTTGTGTTACTTTCTTTCCCTCTTTATTTTTTAAATCTCTTATTATTTTCTTATTTTTTCCTCAATTTACTTAAATATGGCACTGCATCTTCTTTTTTTCCTTGTAAAGAGTATTTTTTATAAGTCCTTTTTCTATTTTATATATTCTTCTTCTTCATCTATTTTTATCCAAATCACTATATGATCTGCAAAGCCTATGCATTTTATGCCTTTCTGTGTTATTCTTATACTAAGATAAAAAGTAATCAATTTTGTTTTTTATTTCACTTCTTCTATAAGCCTGATGCATATTGTCCCATATACACGTTACCACATTTCATAATTACTTTCATGCCTTTGACATCACTACTACTTCTCTTTTCTGTTCTTGAGTTGCAGTTAAACTCTCCTGCTATTTATACACATTTTAACACAGGTATAATGCAAAATCTTTTTTAAAATATTCTTTCTTTTTTTGTAATGTAAGCATATATAGCACTAATTCTATAAACCTTTATATTCTATCTTATATCTACTCCTGTAATATGTCCTAATTCACTAATGGTTACATGTGGTATCTTAATGATTTTTGACACAATATATGTATCCCTGAATAAACATATGTTCCCATATTCCAACTAACACAGCCATCCCATAATTTTTCAGTTTGCTTCCTTTATTTATCTGTTAATGATCTAACATCTTCTAATACAATTATATGAGCATTTACTAGTATAAACCATTCTAATATTCCTATTCTTGTCCTAACATTTTTCATGCTATTAACATTCAACACTACTAAAACAGAATATATGTGTGTAAATGAGAGGGAGGGTAGAGAAATGGTGAGGATGCAGGGAGTAGAGTTGGTAAAGGTAGATGAGTTTAAGTACTTGGGATCAGCAGTTTAGAGTAATGGTGAGTGTGGAAGAGAGGTGAAGAAGAGAGTACATGCAGGGTGGAATGGGTGGAGAAGAGTGTCAGGAGTGATTTGTGACAGATGGGTACCGATAAGAGTGAAAGGGAAGGTCTACAAGAGGGTAGTGAGACCAGCTATGTTATATGGGTTGGAGACGGTAGCATTGATGAAAAGGCAGAGCTGGACGTGGCAGAGTTAAAGATGTTAAGATTTGCACTGGGTGTGACTAGGATAGACAGGATTAGGAATCAGTATATTAGAGGGTCAGCTCAGGTTGGACAGTTTGGAGACAAAGCAAGAGAGGCGAGATTGCGTTGGTTTGGACATGTGCTGAGGAGGGATGCTGGGTATATTGGGAAAAGGATGCTAAGGATGGAGCTGCCAGGTAAGAGGAAAAGAGGAAGGCCTAAAATAAGGTTTATGGATGTGGTGAGAGAGGACATGCAGGTGGTTGGTGTGAAAGAGCATGATGCAGAGGACAGGAAGAAATGGAAACAGATGATCCGCTGTGGTGACCCCTAACGGGAACAGCCGAAAGAAGATGATGATGAACATTCAACACTACAATCTTCATCTTTTAAACTGAAATTAATGTAAAATGTTTGCCGTCTTTTACCGTTCTTATTTTATTTTGTAATAATACATTTAAACTTTTTTTTCCCCTTTTTTACTCTTTTCCCTATATAATTCCTCTTTCTCCTTACCATTTTCCAATTCATATATTCTTTTTTGCTTTTATTTACTGACCCCTCTTCTCTTTCTTTCTCTCCTTCTTTTATGTTTATTGCTACATTCTGTGTCCCATGTTGGCTTTCTTGTTCATTCCCTTTATTTTTATCATGTTCAACATTTTGTACAACTTCTTTATCCATGCTATACACATTTTCTTCACACTCTAACCATGCATATCCTGTATTACCACATTTCTTACATTTCACATCACAAGTTTTTGCATCATGACCAGATTTTCCACATATAAAACATTTTCTTTTATCACATTCACTAATAAAATGATCAGCTTTACCACATAAAAGATAGGTTTTAGGTTGTCAGATATATTTAAAAAACTTTACTACCATTAATATTGATTGCACTGAGAATATGTATTATATTGACATTTTCTGTCTTTAATATAACTCCACATTCCCATCCACTAGTCCATACACCTCTTTCATCATAGATTTTTGTAGTGTCCATGACTTCTTTACAAAAACACATTATTGTTCTTTTAGTTCTTTTCCTTCAACTTCTGTTCTGAATTGAACTATAACTCTTTTGTTTTGTCCCTCTGTGGAATGATTGTACTACAAATCCTGACCATGGATTTTCATTCTTTCTTTGATCATATTTTCTGATAAAATTTTCCCTGGCCCACCCAGTTTCAAGTATTATGTCACAAAATGTCTCTCTATCAATCAGAATAAATGCTCTTGTCTCTTTTGCAGTCCAATGGTACAATCACTGAGTCCTATATTTCATACCTTTTTAATACTACCTCTTTTTTGCTGCTCACTCCCAACTGTAATTTTTTTCTTTATCTCCTTCACTTTGTAAAATTATTTTTTCACCTTAAGTCATTGTTTGTGTATACAATAACTGCTTTTTCTCCACCTTCCTGCTGGATTTTCTCCATTATGTCTCCCTGCAAAGCTGCCACATCACTTTTCTGTTTCACTTTGATTAAGTCTTTGAAATAATCATCCCCAACCCTCCGGATTGAAGGGTTGCAACAATACATTCCTGCTGGCGTTCCCCTTCTCCTTCAAGCAGTCTCTGCTGAAATATATATTCTGAATCTGCCACTGCACCATCAATGTGTTTTGTCTCCATTCCCTTTGGTGTAAACAAATTCTACATTACTTCTGTAATCTTTAGCTGCCTTTCACATACAGACTCAGCTGTTTTGACCTTCAGAAATCCTCTCACCACATCTCTGTTTGCTACCTATGAGACTTCCATACTGCTTCTTGTTTCTCCTGGCCACATATGTGCCTGGAACAGAAACAAGAAGCCATGAACATGTGTCCCTATGCTGAAAAGTAGGGGAATTTCCCTGATGCTCTGGGGAACTACCCCCTAATACTATACATACCACCTCAGGTCTCTCCTTGAAAAGAGGCTTCTAGCCTAGTAGGACTAACACAGTCAAAAATTATAAATAAATAAATACATTTTGAAAATTTAGACAAGCTTAGGATAACCCCCCACTTCAACTGATTTCTTTTCAAATTGGCTGTCCAGCAGTTCTTAGGTTGTGAAAGTTGCTAGTACACTCTCAAAATGTAAACTTGTAACAAGTGCAGTGCCACATGGATCTATGTTAGGCCCTTTCTTCTTTGGCATTTATTTTTCAAACATCTGCATCAGTATGCTAGAAATGTGGTTGGCAAACTTTGCTTATGCCTGTAACATGGGTACTGTTAAACTATCTTCCATATTGTGATATTTAACAGTTCCAGCAGGGGTTGGAACATGACATACTTTATGTATGGAAAATAGTCTAAATTAAATGCAAAATAGTTGAGCATTGTAATGTTTGGAAAAAAAGCTGCTGCCATGTCATATGTGATGAAAGATACTCCTCTTTAGACAGAGATGTTCATAAGAGACCTAGGTGCTTATGTGGACAACTGTCTCTCCCTGTCTCATCAGTCTTTTGGGTTTCTAATACCATGAAGGGACTGGACCCCATTCCTAAGTCAAAGTATGATTAAAGTTCATGAAATTAGTATTGTTCAAATCATTGACGTTAACCAGAACTGCTGTTCACATCACCTACCGTGTGCCCAGTACTGACTCCCTCTGCAATTCATATGGAGTTACATGTATCCGTAAAATATCTAAGTACTATTGTAAATTTTTTATATGACCTGCTGTTTCTACTACTGTCTGGGTATGCTTCTTCCACATTGCCCCCGTTTCTGTCTGCAAATCCTGGTATTTTATGACTTTGTTTCTCTCTGTACATAAGAGTCACTGGATGTAGCAATTTCAGTGATCTATGCTACTTTTGTCTTCTTTTCATGGACTACTATATCTGGTTTTCTCACATCTATTTTTTGAACTGTTGGTAATGGGTGATCCCATGTGATATAAACTTTACAATTTTCTAAAAATCCTTTGTGGCTCATGTTTCCAATGTTTTTCAGCTACTTCAGTATTATAATGTTTGCACAATCTCCAATGCAACAGTCTTGCCACATTATAATGCCTTTCAGTATACAGTCCTTCTGACATTAGTATATCGCAAGCAGTAACAAGATGTACAACTGTTTCCAATGCTGTTTTATAAAGCCTAAATTTGTCTGTTTCTCCCAAATGTTCAATGGACTTTGTAAATCAACATGTACACAGTCCACTATTAACCGTTTGTCTTTTGGTTTAAATTCATTTCTCCTTAACCATTCCTCCATTTGATCCTCATCAACATGAGATTGTTCAAAGAGTTTTCTATACTTGCAACGACATTTATGCATTTTCCACATTTTTTGACTTCTCATCTGATCTGTCCTCTTATATTCTTTCTTTTGTTTTTGGCACATTCGTTTACTGCCTGATTTTTATCAGCTTTTGGTTTGATTTTCATTCCCACTTTACACCAATATGTTTCTGCTAAACTAAGAATGGAAGTCATCTTAGACTTATTCTCCTCATGTTTTAAAGCTTTCACTGCATTTGGATCTTGTGAGTTCAATAGATATGTATACAGTCCTACGAAATCAGAGCTATATATGTAATCAATTTTGAGGAGGCACATACCGCCTTCAGAATGGGGAATATATAACGTTGGTCTACCTTGATTTTTATAAATCATTTGATGAGCATGAAGCATCTTTCTTGTTTTCCTGTTCAACTGATCCAACACCTTTTGGGGCCAGTCAAAACTGTAAGTTAGGAAAGGAAGAGCAAATTGTTTTAAAGCTTGTACTTTGTTCTTAGATGTCAGCTCTGTTTTCAGCATTAATTTTAGTCTTTTAAAATATTCGTTATTAAGTTTTATTCACATCTGTTCATATTTTTGTTGACCTTTCAGCAATTCTCAAATATTTATACACTCCTTCTTGCTCAAGTTCTTTTATTTCACATTCCTGTACTAGGCTGATGTTTTCTTTGTGCTATAGCTTACCTGTTTTAAAGGTTGGTTTTATGCAATTATCAAGACCGAATGGCACTCTTATATCATCTAAAAAAGTTTTGACTACTTGCAGTTGTGCTTTCAGTTACTTGTCTGATGAACTACACAGTTTAAATCATCCACACAAAGAAGAAGAAAAATCTTTACAATTTGTTGTTCTCTAGGAGCCAAATTGTAGTCATTACCTAATCTGTTAAGTAAACAGCCTAAAGGGTTAAGGGCAAGAAAAAAGAGAAGTGGTTACAAAGAGTCACCCTGGAATATCCCCCTTTGAATATTTTCCATGGAATAATAATTTGTCTTCTATCATGGGTTAACTGCAAAGTGGTTTGCCACTGTTTCATGTTTGTTGTAATGTAATCAATCAGTGTAGGGTGTATCGTATACATTTTTAAGTACTCTTTTATCCATGAATGTGTGATAATGTCAAATGATTTTTTGGAGTCTATCCGTGCCATACTTAGATTCTTCCCCATTTTTACATTTCTCCATTATGACTTTATTTAACAACAAATGATCCTTTGTTCCACATGACTTTTTTATTACCCTTTTGTTCTATTGTCATGATTGAGTTTTCTTCTAAATTACTATAAACTCTGTCGGCATCAATACCAGTGCATGGTTTATATGTCGCCAGAAGGCAAGTTATTGGTCTATGGTTTTTAGAACAGCTTGCAAGTTCACTCTTAAGTAGGAGTATTGTTCTTCCTGTTTTTAAACAGGTTGATGTCTGTTTAGGGTGCACATATAAATAGTTCTTACTCATGGCTAGATCTGCATATAAAGATGTTAATACTTTTAGCCAGAAGTTGGGTACTGAATCTGGGACTCGGGATTTACAACTTGTTTCAGTCTTTCTAGTCATTAATTCATTCCATTTCATATCCTGTACTTTTGACCTTCTGTATCTTTTACTTCTATCCATTCAGGATCTTTGTTAAGTTCCACAGGATCTTCATGGATATTTCTCCAAAATGTATCTATTTCTTCTTTTTTTGGTGGTGTTTCGGTTCCTTTTGCTTTGTTTTCCAACTCTCTATAAACTTTTTTTAGGTCATCAATAAATTACTTAGTTTGTACTTTTACTTATATTTATCTGCATATCTTCCAAGTTTTTCTGCCTGTGCTGATATTTTTAGTTTATTTGCAATAGAGCATGATAGATTCTGATATGTTGTGATACTATGCATTGCTTTTATCACATCTAAGTATTTTTGTTGATCTGTCTTCTCTTCTATACTCTTCTCACGGTGACACTTCTTGTCTTAATTGCTTTATTTTTCTGTATTCGATACTTCCATAATGACATTTGATTTCTCCCCTTTCTTTCCCTTACTGCCTTGTGTTTTTGAGGTAAGACTATGTTATTAATTTAGCTGCACAGTAATATACCCTATTTACTTCTGTCATTATTGTATGAATTTCTCCGAACAGTCCTAATTACTGTGTTTGTTTTATCAAACTTCTAACTTTTGGGGGTTTATTGACTTTCTGTTACCTATTTCTTTCATTGATCTTAATATGTCTGTCCATCTCTGTTAAATCAAGCAACTCTTCCCTTAGATCATTTTCTTTTAAACTATTCCTTGTTGTCTTTTTCTTGTGGGTATACTATAGAAAGTTCCAGAGCATCTTCCTGTGCTACATTCTCTTCAGTTTCATCCTGTGTCATCTGTTGCTCTTTCATATGGAAACTCACTGACCTATCACTCCACAACTTTCACTGCATCTGATTTGCCACAATTTCTGGTTCCCTCCTTTGCTGTGCAACTCCAGCTGAACTTTTGTACTGGCTGCCTATGGAAGGCTCCAAAGTATCTTCATAAGGCAACTGATCAGATGTTTCCCACTCCACTGGTTTCTCCTTTATTTGGGAAGCCATTGTTCCATCCTGCTGTGATGAAATCAGAGTTAGATTTTCTAC